>NC_143157.1:17726551-18026551 GCF_041381405.1 Jatropha curcas
GCCGTGCCCGGCGGCCGGCTCCGGCGCCGCCGTGGCTGGTGTGGACACCGCGCCTCGCTCCGGGGGCCTTTTTGGGAGTTTCGGACCTCCGAAAAATATGCCGGGACCTGTTCCGCGATCCTCGCGATATTCCGGACGTTTTAAGTACCATATTGACATATTTTCGGTGAACTTCCGAAATAACCTCCGGTCCGGCCGGACTGTTTGCAGTCCGGGAAAACAGGCTTTCTGAGCCTCAAAATTTGGGTATTCACAGCCCAACACGGTACTGTGATGCTAGCACATGGAATTGTGGATCGGGAAGCTTGGCATTGGCACCGGAGATTAGGACATCCATCCACGGGTTATTTACTTCTTTTATTTCCTAAACTCTTTAAATCCAATAAAATTTTGCTGTGTGAGACTTGTGTTTTGGCAAAGAGCCATAGACAAACTTTCAGGCCAAATAATACTAGGGTAGATTTACCTTTTTCATTAGTCCATTCTGATGTGTGGAGTCCAGCACCTGTCATGGGAGGAAACGGTTTTCATTATTTTTTGATACTTGTGGATGATTGTACTGGCATGACGTGGGTATATTTTCTGAAAAACAAGTCAGAGGTTGTTGATAAATTTATCTTGTTTTATACCATGATCCAAACCAAATTTACTAAGACAATTCAAATTTTAAGATCTGACAACGGGGGGAAATTTGTCAACACCGCCATGAAACAATTTTTCCAACAAAAAGGGTTAGTACATCAAACTACTTGTCCTCATACTCCTAAACTAAATGGTGTTGCTGAACGAAAAAACAGGACTCTCCTTGAAATGACTCGAGCTCTTCTGATTAAGTCTCGGGTCCCTAAAAGTTTTTGGCCTGAAGCTGTAGCTACTGCCACCTATCTTCTAAACAGACTCCCAACCAAAATCCTTAACCTTCAAACTCCACTTTAAACCTTAGCCCAATTTACCAAAATTCCTTCGACCTTAACCCTTCAACCACACATTTTTGGTTGTTCTATCTTTGTTCACATTCCAAAAAGTGAACGTTCTAAATTTGATCCATATGCCGAAAAATGTGTATTTGTTGGGTATGGGGTTAATCAAAAAGGGTACCGATGCTATAATCCTAAAACCAGCCGTATGTTCATCATAGTGAATTGTGATTTCCTTGAAACCGAATATTTTTATACCACCCAGCTCCGTGGTCAGGGGGAGAAGGAATATATGGACACACTGAGCTGGCTTCCAGAATCAGTAGCCTCACAGGTAGATTTGGATCCACAGGAAGAGAACCCACAAGTTACAGAACAGGAAGAAAATAGAGAACAGGAAAGAAATAGTATCGTTGGGCCAACTTCAGATACTTCCATACAGTCTACGGAGCCTAGTGTCTCGGAAAATACTATTCCTAACCTGATTTTTGAGGTAAGAGAACCTGAAACCCCTAAGTCTCCTGTTGTTTCTATTAATTCCAGTGACTGTGAGACTGTAGCAGAATAGGTGGCAGAACAAGAAGAACGATATGTATTACCACCTAGAAGCAATAGGGGAGTTCCACCTAACAGATAATCTCCAAAAAAAGAATCTCGGAGGTCTAGATACCCAGTAGCAAATATAGCCAGGGGGAGTTTATCTAGAGAAGCCAAGGCATTTATCTCAGCTCTGTGTGAAGAAAAGGTCCCGACCACAGTAGAACATGCCCTGACATCAGAAAAATGGACCAATGCAATGAAAGAAGAAATGAATGCTTTGATCCAGAACCACACATGGGAAAAATGTGCTTTACCGATAGGAAAGAAACCAGTTGGGTGTCCCTGGGTCTTCACAATAAAGCATAAGCCAAATGGTTCTATTGAAAGGTATAAGGCGCGGTTAGTAGCAAAAGGATATACCCAGACTTACGGCATTGATTACTCAGAGACTTTTTCACTAGTAGCAAAAACTAACACTATCAGGGTGTTGTTCTCAATAGCAGCAAACAAGGGATAGCCACTTCATCAGTTTGATGTGAAGAATGCTTTTTTGCATGGAGACCTAAAAGAAGAGGTTTATATGGAAGCTCCACCAAGTTTCACAGAGGAATTGCAGAAAGGGGAGGTGTGTCGATTGAAAAAATCGTTGTATGGGCTGAAGCAGTCACCAAGAGCCTGGTTTGGTAGATTTACACAGGCAATGAAGGGATATGGGTTCAAACAGAGCAATTTTAATCACACATTGTTCCTAAAGCGGAGACGTAAATTGTAACCTGCTTGATCATTTATGTTGATGAGATGATCATTATAGGAGATGATATGGAAGAAATGACCAAGCTAAGGGAAAACCTGTTCACAAAATTTGAAATGAAAGACCTGGGAAGACTGAAGTATTTTCTTGGAATTGAGGTTCTGAGATCAAAAAGGCGGATTTTTATATGTCAGAAGAAATACATTCTAGATCTGTTGGCAGAAACGGGAATGATCGATTGTAAACCAGCTAACACACCAATGGTGGTAAATCATGGGCTGAAGATAGCAGAAGGAGCAGAGCTAGTAGATAAGGAGAAGTATCAAAGGTTGGTGGGGAAATTGATATATGTCTCACATACTCGTCCAGATATAACTTATGCAGTCAGAGTGGTAAGCCAGTTTATGCATCAACCTCAGACAGACCATATGGATGCTGTATGGAGGATTATAAGGTATCTAAAAGGGACATCTGGATATGGTGTTCTGTTCAAAGCGCATGGACACATAGAAATACAGGGGTATACTGACGCTGATTGGGCAGGCAATCCAGTGGACTGAAGGTCCACATCAGGATATTTTACTTTTGTGGGAGGTAACTTAGTCACATGGAGGAGCAAAAAGCAAAAAGTTGTAGCTCTGTCCAGTGCAGAGGCTGAATTTCGAGGAGTGGCACGAGGCTTGACTGAAATATTATGGTTGCGAAAATTGTTAACTGAAATTGGGTTCCCACCTTCTAAGGCTTGCAAGATAATGTGTGATAACCAGGCAGCGATCAGTATTTCAGAAAATCTGGTACAGCATGATCGAACAAAACACGTGGAAGTTGACAGGCACTTCATAAAAGAGAAGTTAGATGCAGGTAGTGTAGAGCTAACCTTCGTACGCTCTGAAGATCAACTAGCAGATATATTAACAAAGGTAGTGAACGGAAGAATCTTTGGTGAAGTTTTGGGCAAGTTGAGCGTTGGCAATCCCACTACTCAACTTGAGGGGGAGTGTCAGCAAGAAATGAAATAAGAGGAAAATATGGGATTAGATTTCCCATCATTTTCTCAAATCAGTACACATAATTTGTTGAAATTTTGGAAGGAAGAATGGAAATGCACAAGATGATTAACAATGTTTAGCACTTTATTGAATTAACAAAAGGATATGCCTATTATAGGCTTACAAGTGAATCAAATAACACCTAAAAATACTCCTAAAAATCATTAATCCTAATAAAAAAAACATCAAATTCTATGCAGAAAATCTGCACTAACTAAATTAAAATCTCAAAATATTTTTAATAATATTATTTTGAATTAATCCTAACATTCCCTCTTAATTCAAACATAATATTTGTATTACAATAATTAACAATTAAAATTTTTAACCTAGCATTTGAAACACCTCTCTTCAATTAACTTTGTTGAAGCACCTCTCTCCAACTCATCATTTTGATGCACTTCTCAAATATTGATGCACTTCTCATCAAACTAGCATTTTTTTTTTTTTGAAGCACTTATCTTCAAATATTTATGCACTTCTCATCACTTTCTTTTATTTTGGAGCACATCTCTCCAATGTTCTCTTGGAGCACTTCTCTCCAATGTTCTCTTGGAGCACATCTCTCCAATACTCAAAGAAGAGTTCCTTCCTCTTGCACAAGATTTGATTGATTTTTATACTTGCAATCTTTTTGAATATGACCAAATTTCTTACTATTAGAACATTGAGGTTTACCCTTATGCCAACAATCATTTTCATTATGATTATCTTTCTTGCATATGCCACATGGTGGAAATTTTCCTCTTTTTGATAAAAATTTGCAACTGAAGCAGCCTCTATAGTATTATCTTCTCTGAATGCTCTTCGTTGCTCCATAGCTTGTAGTGCATTAGTTAGTTCACCAACGGAAATTTCAGAAAGATTTTTTGTGTCTTCAAAAGAAGAAATTTTGGACTCAAATTTTTCGGGTAGACTTATTAGAATTTTTTCAACCACCCTTCTTTCAGGAAATTCTTCACCAAGTAATCTAATTTTATTAACAATGGACATGAGATTGTTAACATATTCTTTGACACCTCCAGATATTTTCATTTTTTGCATCTCAAATTCTCTTTTAAGATTCAAAACTTGCATCAATTTTGTCTGCTCGTTGCCTTGATACTCATTTTTTAATGAGTCCCATATCTCCTTTGCTGTTTCACAAGTCATATCCGAAACAGAAGAATGAAGGCAGGTTTTTGCTTTGAATTTTTTGGCTTTTTCTTCGCTATGATTCTTAATTTGAACCATAGTTGGGTTGGATGGCAATGTAGGGATTTCTTTTTCTATTTCAACATGCTCCCATAAGTCATAAGCTTGTAAATAAGTTTTCATTTTAACAGCCCATAGCTGATAAGTTTCACCAATAAAAATTGGAGGGGAAGAAAATGGAATAGTGTTTGTGGCCATTTAACAGATAGGCTCTGATACCATGTTGAAATTTTGGAAGGAAGAATGGAAATGTACAAAATAATTAACAATTTTTAGTACTTCATTGAATTAACAAAAGGATATGCCTATTTATAGGCTTACAAGTGAATCAAATAAGACCTAAAAATCATTAATTCTAATAACAAAAATATCAAATTCTATGCAGAAAATTTACACTAACTAAATTGAAATCTCAAAATATTTTTAATAATATTATTTTGAATTAATCCTAACATAATTAGGGAATAACTATAGGAGGAAAATAATCATCTTTTATTTCTTACTTTGTATAAACATGTACCTTAGCTATATTAACAGTGTAAAGCAACAGAATAATTAATCAATATACAATTCATTCAAAATATGCCTCAAATTATATTATTTAGCAGAAGGCACATCACACAATATCAGTTCTCAATTCTCTTCTCTTTGTATTTGCTGTTGGAAGGCATATCTATTGCTAGCTTTTTGTCCAAATCTGGGCTGGAAGGCACATCACGCAATATCAGTTCTCAATTCTCTTCTCTTTGTATTTGTTGCTCGAAGGCACGTCTGTTGTTAGGTTTTTGTCCAAATCTGGGCCGGAAGGCATATCACACAGTATCAGTTCTACAATGGAGACTGGGTTAATAGCAAATCCTTGTGGCATGCGAGGCGCATTCACTGAGGTTCCTCGCTTGTCATAGATGATAGCCTTGAGCTTATCCTTTCGCTGTCTCGTTAGTGCTATGCAATAGTCTTTCGCCACTCCAAAATGCTGAAAAAGTTCATCCATACTAGTTCCAAGTTCAAGTCCCCCAAACTCGTCACCTCGAGTTACCACTGCAAATGAACCCCCATCAGCAATAGTAATCTTGATATCAGTATCAATATCAGAGTAGTGCTTTTGGGAAAATCTGTCTGGTCCCCACAAATTATATTCCATTGACACATGTTTAGAATGGTTCAAGGGTAACATAGCATGTGTTTCTGACTGAACAAAGCAGACAGTTGAACATGTCCTTAATGTATGGAAATCTTAACAGCACTTACCAAACATCCTTGACGAATGCCCTCTGCAGTCACAGTCATGAGGCAATTGTTTACTTGCATCTTCTGCAAAGGTAGCACAAGTAACTAACATTAACTATAAATTTTACAAAGAAATGAATATACCTTTAGAAAAGCTTGAGAAGAAGCCATTACTAGCCAAATTACAATGTAATTTTTTAAAATTTAATTACGGTGCATTATTAGACACATGTATTAAAAATTTATCTCCATTAAATAATTAATATAACATATACATATACTTAAATAAAATGAAACTTTAATTTATCAATTTTCCAACAATATAACAAATGAAATTTTTCACCAAATTTATTCAAATGCATAAATGGTTATATACATGTTACTAACAAAGTCATATATATAGTACCAATTTAGAATTTATAGTTTTGCACCATATAGCTAGACCCTTAATTGAACACCAATAAATAGTTTTCATATGTGAATAAATTGTATATATAAAGCTATATAAACGTTATTATAAATGATAATTTCTTACCAATAAACGTTACTATAAATGTAGATCTGATCATATACTTAGTTTAATAATATATTTGTATATGTATATATAGATCATTTTCTAGACTAAAGTTAGATATTTGCAATTGTTGAATTTGAAGTAGGAAACTAAAGGGATCTAAACAAACAGATAATGACTTCCTAGTTATATTCCAACTCCATCAACCAACGAGAGTTGAGGACTGTAAGCGTGGGAAAATCAATTGGTGGTAGAGTTAGATAGGGGAAACGTGGAGTTTCATTTACATGTTGGTAATAACCCAGCGTATTTCATGGCGGTTTGTTGGACTGACAGCACTCAGCAGATTTGGATTTTAGAAGACTACAATCTTCACATCTCAAACGTTGATATGTTCATCTTCCCTACTTGAGCTACGTCCATGGGCGAGGGATTATGATCATTGCTTTTGGCAGTAAAGTTCTGGGCCTTTTCATGATTATGATATGCAAGGCACTGACAGTCAATATCGTTATCCAATGAATTTAGCGGGAAACAATGATCTATGGCCATTGCCTAATGCATTACCTAGAGAGATAACAATAGCCTTGTGGGATCCAGCTCAAGCTTCAAATTAGATTTTTTTTTTTTTTTTTTTGAAGCTACCTCGTGTTTGGCACTAATGATGAGAACACCATGTTTGCTGCTTTAGTTTGGAGGGCCTAATGCATATACTTGGTAAAAAATTCTTTCATGTGGGGCAACACATATACTTCATGGCATTGTAATTAATAAGTATAAGTAAATGCAAAAGCTAATTATATTATTGATAGAAGAGAATCATTTAAATAGAATTACAGTAGTAGGATATTAGGAAGGGAATAAGCTATCTAAGGCAATACCCTAAACATAGCTAATCAAATATATACAAAATCGATCTCTGTTGACAATGAATCAATGATTGCTAGGATTGTGGGGAGGATTATGATTGACACGCCCCTGCAAGTTGGACCGTATTGATGAGAGTCCCAACTTGGAAGCCAACAATTGAAATCTTTGACGCATGAGAGGCTTTGTTAGGATGTCTGCTAACTAATCACCAGTTGATATATGTGCAACATGAAGACTACCTTGTTGAACTGTCTGTCGAACAAAGTGAAAGGTGAGTGCAATGTGTTTCATCTTGGAGTGAAATACCGGATTTGCACTTAAGTTCTTGGCACCCATATTTCACAGTAGAGAACAGGCTGATGATATAATTTGTGACCAAGTTCACTTAGTAAAGAGATTACCCAGAGAAGTTCAGCACATGAGTTAGCTAGAGCGTGATACTCGGCTTCGGTGGAGGACCGAGCCACTATTTTTTGCTTGCGAGAGCTCCAGGAAATGGGTGTTCTTCCAATGTATATGAGATACCCTGTGGTTGAGGTGTAGTCATCTTTGTTGCCTGCCCAATCGGCATCGGTGTAGCCTTGTAGGCAGAGGTCACTTTGTTTATGAATGATTATACCAAGGTGAGACGTACCTTTTATGTATCTCAGTAGACGTTTGAGAGCACTCCAATGAGCTGTTGTTGGAGTATGCATCAATTGAGAGAGTTTGTTGACTGTGAATCCGATATCCGGCCTTGTGAGAGACAGGTATTGAAGACATCCAAGTAGCATTCAGTATTCAGTTTGCGTTTTCAATAACTCACCAGTAGTCAAAGTTAGTGTGGAAGATGCATTCATGGGCATTGAGATGGCTTGGAGTCGAGCATATTGACCTTGTGCAGAAGATCATAGATGTATTTTTGCTGGTTTAGGAAGAGTCCTTTTGAATGAGGGGTAGCTTTAACACCAAGGAAGTACGAAAGTGTCCCTATGTCTTTGAGAGAGAAGCGTTTCGCTAGTCGGCAGATTATGTCTTCAAGAGGCATTGATTTGCTGCCTGTGATGATGATATCATCTATATAAACAAGTAGGTAGATGACATAATTGTGCTGTTGAAGTATGAATAAAGATGAATCTGCAACTGAATTTGTGAACCCAATTTGTAGAAGAAAGTGGCGGAGTTCATTGTACCAGCCCTCGGTGCTTGCTTAAGGCCATAGATTGCTTTCTTCAATTTTCAAATATGGTATGGATACTCTTTATTGATGAATCCAGGAGGCTGCAGGTCCAGAAATGAATATCGCCCATGTGGAGAATCAACTATATAATTGGTCAATCCCAAAACATGATGTCAACACTATTTACAAAATTGGTTCTTTTGATTTTCTTTTTGATTATTCAATTAAACAAACCAACAATTTATTCCATTTAAGCCATATGCATGAATATATTCAATTATTTTCTCTTCAAGCTATTTTGAAGCATAAAGAAAAATATAAATTTTTGCATATAGGTAGGTTCAAGTTGCAATTAAACCTTTATTTTGAGTTGGTTTAGATATTTCTATTTTTGCATGTTTACGAGATGCAAGACATTTGGATTTTTCAAATTCTCTTTTAGCTAAGAATTAATCTAATTTAGCTAATGGTCCTATCTATTTTAATTGCTATCCAAACTTTTCTTTATCTCTTTATGATCCAAATATTCTAGATGCTTTAATTTTAACAATTAAATCAAAAAATATAAAATTTTCAGATAATATTAGGTCTATAGTAGTTAGATATAGAATTTACTACAAAGTTATGGCAACTACCCCAGATCCTAGATCTAGACACACTTTAACTAGAAATGAAATAATTATTTTTGAAGCTAATACACAACATACAAAAGTACACACTCCTAAAAGACTAAAGTTGCATGAATTAATCCAAGAAAATTCATGGGATCTCCAAGAAATTAATCATCTAGTATCTATTGAAAATATTTCTACTTCCTTTAGTATTGTAGAAGATAACGATAGAAGTATTCATGTTCAATTCCTTCCTTTAGAAAATCCCACTAGACAAGTATTTAGTTATGAGAACACTAGATAATCTACATTTATCCGAACGCCAAATATTCAATTACAAACCGTAGATTTTAATAGATCTATACCTAGACTCATACATCAAGTAGAACAACCAGTTAACTTTTTACCCTCCTCTCCTTCCATATCTTTGTCTCCTACAAGATCTATTATGGAACACATATCTCCATAAAATGTTATTATTGAAAACAAATTTTTAATTAATAAAGAATTTCTTAGGAAATAAATGACTAGTTATTATAATCTAGATAAGTGTCGTTGATTCTTTGAAAATTATTCGAAAGAAAAAAGAGATCAAATTAGAGAATTATATTATAGTTACATGAATCAATATAAAGCTAATGTTCCTTTCTTTCAATGGTTTTCTATTTGTTCTATTGAGAATAGTATAGAATACCCTTTTCAAGAAGTCTTTAAAATCAAAAGGTAACTAAGGAATGGATAACTACATCTAATAATGTTGTTACATCTGTTCATCCTCCTCTTGAAGAAATCAAATTTGGTCATCAACATCAGATAGTTATAGGTTCTCCTTTTAAGATGATAAATACTGTAGATGATGACAAGAAAAATCGTACATTAAAAGATATTAAAAATGTTCAATTTCAAAACAATTGCACAAATCAAATACTTAACACAATTTCATTACAATTTGATAGGCTAGAAATTCAAACTCCAGTATCTTATACTTATCCTATACAAAGACCCTTGCCAATTACTAAACTAGAAATTCCAATATTTAAGCCTTATGAAATACCTACAGAGCAAATAGTTAAGTTAGATAAAACAGAAGATGTGTTGGAAAAGATACAAAATAGGTTAAATTATTTGAATATTTCCTCGTCTTCTAGTATTAAGGTATTAAACAAAGATAAACAAGATGAAGAAGAAGAAAAATCAGATACAAATATTAAAAGAACAATTTAGTGAAAATTTTATTGTTCAAAAGACTTATAATGCGCCATTACCAAAAGCTAAAAATTTATATCCTAGGCCGACACCCCTAGATATACAATATAAAGATAGATCTGCCATGACTCAGGCTAGATACAATGGAGAATCAATTAATGAATGGAAATATCAGATATATTAGAATATGTTCAAATTTGTCTTATTAGGCTCTTTTTATCATCATATAAATATGTAAAGTTATTTGTCTGTATTAGGCCTATCCATCTTTTGTCTATATTAGGCCCTATCCACCTTTTGTTTATCCATATAGATAAAGTTTATCTCATTGGGTAATAGTTATCTAGGCTTTACATCAAATGAAGTCCATACACTTCTATAAATACCTAAATGTGTTTTGAGAAAAGGCAGAGGTAATTAATTAGTAATTATAGATAGTCTACTTGGTTAACTATAGTAACTTAATTATAGTTAATTAGTTGCTTACTCTACTTAATTTATATAATTAATTAGTTAGTTAACTAAGTTAATTAGCAATGTCATAGTTAACTATACTTAATTAGTGGCTGATTATAGTTAATTACAACTAATTATTAGTCTTATACAATGTTAGATACTCTACTTAGTTTATGTACTTATAGTTAACTATAGTTACTTAGTTTATGAACTTAATTAGTAGTTAACTATAGTTAATTAATAGTATTAGATATTATACTTACTTAATGTACATAATCACTATAACTATCTATAGTTACCTAGTATAATTAACTTAATTACTTAGTTTATGAACTTAATTAATACTTAACTATAATCAAATGTAGCAATGTTGGATACTAAGTTTATATACTTAATTATCTATTACCACAGTTAACTATAATTAGTTCGTTAATACTTTTCAAAAAAAAAAAAAAAGTTAGTTAATGATTCGGCCTAGGACGCAAGCCCAATCCATAACCATTCAAATATGCTATTTGAAGCCTACAAACTTTGGACCTTCAATGAAAAACTAGGAATCTCATTATAGGTAAGGCCCACTATAGATGATAAATATTATATCGGGTGAAATCAGCGGGTTAGCCTATCGATGATAAGTGGTGAAGAATCTCAGAATTTGGGAGTTGGGACATTTGAAATCAATAATTAACTTAACATGGAGACTCATTTGTGTAGATGTGGAACAAATTACTTCATTCGCACGTCTTGGACTAATAACAATCCCGGTAGATGCTTCATCTTGTGTGAGCTGGGCCAGGTGAGTTTATTCTTCACCTAATTTTCCATTTATTTTTAAAAAACAACAACATTAGTCATTGAAATGTTGATTTAAAAAAAGCCTCGTTCTAATATTGATGTTTTTTTTCTCAATTTTTAAATAATTATTTTCCCTTAATTTTTCAGCTCCAAGAAAGGCGGGGTACTAAAGGGTGCAATTTTTTTGAATGGATTGATCTGAAAATGTGCCCTGGGTCAAAGTAGATTATACCTAGGCTACTCAAGAAAAATCATGTACTGCAAGAAGCAATGAACCAAAATTGGAGAAGGAAAAAGTTACTGTGGGCTTGGTTTGTGCTATCAATCATAATAATTATGTTCAAGTGATTAGCTAAGCAACATAAACAAGTCTCATTCTATTTGAAGAACAAATGTCAAGGAAGCCAAAATCTTTCCCAATTTGTATTGTAGTAGTGTGGGAGAGTGTTTTCCCAATTTCAATATAAAGCAAATGTCATGGAACAAATGTCTCAGTCTTATACCATGCACACACTCTAGGGAAAACATCCCACTTCATTGACCTTCCTAAATCTAAATGGTCTAGATACAATATCTGCAACCATACAATTTACTAAAACCAAAAACTTAATTAGTATAATGTATTATGTTCCTTTTCAATTGCTTTAACAATTTAGCAAATTGCAAGCATGCTCAGATTAATAAAAAATAAATGAGCAATGATGTTATGTTCACCAGAAACAACAGAAATAAGCAAATAGCAAATAAGCAAATCTAGATTTCAATTACCAATTTTTCCATACTTGCAAAGACAACATGCATCGTCCTAGACAAATGGCTTTCACTGACTTACATAATGCATCTTTAAACCGTTTAACGCTTTTAACTAGCCAATATAGTACAAACTCAGCCCAATTGTAATTGTAAGCAACTTCTATAGCAGCAACTACCTCCATCAAATGCGGGCAAAACCTTGTGCACTACGTAAGACAGAGAAAAACCATCTAGTGTATATAGCAAAAAGTGTTGTTGGAATACATGTTTTCGCGTACTATTTTTTTAATCACCTCTACCTCAACAACAGATTTGCAACCCTTATACTCCCTAATAAAGGAATTTACAAAATCTTCTCGAATACTTCTCTGTGAGGAACGAGGGCAAGTTGTCCCTGCTGATGGGATTCCAAGAAACCAACCCACATGATTTGGCAATATTTGGATTTTCACTCCAGTTGGGAACTCAAGGCATACTTTTTCTTTGTTGAACTTCTTGCACAACCAATAACATAGTTTCTATTCAAGATTATCTCAGCAATTTCATCAATTCACCAAAACCCAATTCTATTACCCAATACTTTTGTATATCAATTAACTCCCTCACTCTCAAAGCCAAAGCCTACACCGTACATTTGGACTTTACAACATAAAAATATATTACAAACATCATATTGACTTACACCTAGGCATGGCCACGGTTCCGGAACCGGCGGTTCCGGTTCCAGAAAAGCTGGAACCGAAACCGAACCGAAATGGTCCGGTTCCGGTTCCGGTTCCGAACCGTTTGGTTCCGGTTCCGGTTCCGGTTCCGATCCGATTACAAAACCGACGGTTCCGATTGGTTTTCCGGCGAATCGCATAATTTTAAATTTTAAATTTTGGATACCGGTTTAAAAAAAAATTTTATGTGAACATAAAAAATTAAAAAATACAGTTAAAAAATTTTAAAATATGAAGACCGGTTAAAAAAAAAATTATTTGAACATGAAAAATTTAAAAATACACCTAAAAAATTTTAAATTTTGAAGATCGATTTAAAAAAAAATTATTTGAACATAAAAAATTAAAAAATACACCTAAAAAATTAAAAAATACTTCAATTAAATTTATTTTTTTAAAGACTTGAATTGTTGAGTGTTGAACATAATGATTTTTTTTAAAAAAATTTTGAACTGAATTTTTTTTTTTTAAGTTTGAACAAAATTAAAAAAAAAAAAAGGGCTTGAACTTAATTTTTTTTTTTGTTTAAAAAAAAATTAAGTTGCCTACGTATCCTCTTGGGGTTTATAGGAATCAAAGCCCACGTAGTTCTTACTTACCTTATATCAATTTCACCCCTTTTTACTTTAATCGCTATTTGCACCACCGGTTGATGTTCCCGTTGAGGACCCATCGTATAAATCAAATAAATCTTCATTTTCTTTTGGATTTTCTTGGGCTCTTAGTTCGGCTTTGGTCCAATCATCCACGCACGCTTGTGCTTCTAATGAATCGGGTGTCATACGAGATCGTGTTTCATCAAGTATGTTACCTCCTTGACTAAAAGCTTGTTCAACCGCAACAGTGGAGACCGGAGCTGCTAAAATTTGTTTTGCAAGTAAAGAAAGAATTGGAAAAGTATTTGCGTGACGACTCCACCAATCTAAAATTGGAAAATCTGCATCTGCATAATTATCACCAAACTTAAAAGAAGTTGTTAGATAATTGTCAAATTCAGAAATAGAACTGGATTCCCTTGTTCTTTTTTGTCTTTGCAATAAAACTTGTTGAGCAACATCAACACCACTTACCCTTTGTGTTGAAAATTGTGGAATATTAGATTGAGAAGAAGTAGAAATAGAAGTAGATGAACTAGAAACTTGAACAAATTCATTATATAATTGCATAATATTTTGTTTAACTTCATGCACTAGTACATTTATATTAACATTATCTTCTACATCAAGATTTAATACGTCATAATAAATAGTCAAATAATCACATAAAATATCCATTCTACATCTAGGATCAAATACAATAGCAACAAGATAAAGAGGTGGTATATTTTTAAAATAAGATAACCATTTTTTTTTCATTGAAAAAATACAATCTTTTAATAAATCATCATTTTGAAATTTTTGTAGTGCAGTAACAATATTAATACACATAGGTAAAAATAAATTAGATGTGGGATAATAAACTCCACTAAATTTATAGGTAGCATCATTAAAAATTTTTAAAATATCTAAAATTTTTGCACAAATCTCCCAATTTTGTGGATAGAAATTAATATCCTCAATATTATTAGTAACAAAAAAAACATAATAATTCTTTATAAGAAAAAGACTCGTTTAGTAATTCATATGTTGAATTCCAACGAGTTGGGACATCCCTTGGAAAACGTTTTGGTCTTTTATTATTTTCTTTACAAAATTTAGCCCAACTTTTCATCACTTGGGGATGTGTCCATAAATATGAAATAGCTTTTTTAATTGGAGAAATAAAAGAATCAAGAATTTTCAAACCATCTTGTACACATAAATTTAAAACATGGCATGCACATCTTATATGAAAAAATTTACCACCAATATTTGGTTCACAAATTTTTTTAAGTTCAATAATTGATCTAGTATTTGCAGAAGCATTATCAAATGAAATAGAAAAAATTTTTTTTGTCAACCTATATTCATCTAAAATTGAAACAATTACTCTATAAATATTAATTGCAGTATGTTTATCATCAAAAACACGAAAACCAATAATTCTTTTTTGAATTTTCCAATCATCATCAATCCAATGACATGTAATACCCATATAAGAATGCATTTGCCAATGATCACTCCAAACATCACAACAAATTGAAACACGAATTTTCAATTGAGAAAATAAAAGTTCTAACTCTTTTTTTCCTTTGTTATATAAAGAAATAATAGTTCGTTTTACAGTATTTCTTGGTACTCTTTTAGCACAAGGATTTAAAGCTTTTTGACAATAATTATTAAAACCTAATTTTTCACCAAAACTAAAAGATAAATGTTCCATAGAAATCATTTTTGCTAATTCTTCTTTTTGTATTTTATCAGAATATTTAAATAAAGAAAAGTTAGAAGCGTACCCGGAAATTTGTTGTTGAGACCGATCAACTCCTATTTTTGTTGGATGTTTTGCCTCCAAATGCTTCCAAAATGATCCATAGCCGCCCGCTTGTTTAAATTTATAAGATTTTCCACAATAATTGCAAATTACATCGTACATTTTCTCACCTTTGAATTTTTTTGTGAAATGAATGGAGAATATGTCGGAACTTTGTCTTGCTCTTCTAACAATTTTTGCTCGTTACTCTTGCTCTTGCTCTTCATCTTCTTGAAATTGCTCATTAAATTCGGATTCTTGAATTGGAATATCCAAATTTTCATTTGGAAAACCTTCAAAATTAAATTGGTCGGGAATCATATCATAGATGTCGTTTGTAGGGATAGATGATTCTCCAATTTTTCCCTTGCCCTTACCCGAATTTGAGTTTCCTCCACTTGCCATTATATGATAATAAAATATAATTTGGAAAATTGAATAAAAAAAATTAGAGAGAATAATTACTTAATAAGAGATATTGTAGAGTAGAGAAGAATAAATGAATAATATAGAGTAGAGTGTAGTATATTGTAGAGAGAGTAAGTAGAGAGTGTAGTATATTGTAGAGAGAGTAAGTAGAGAGAGTTGAGATTTTTTTGTAATGAATTTGTAAATAAAATGAGGTATTTATAATAAATCCAAAAATTCATTTTTCCAAAAATACCCTTAAAACTAGCCGTTATATAGCCGTTTATGGCTGTTGGGAGGGGTAATTAAGACATTTCACAACAAAAAAAAAAATCAAAAATCTGACAGTTACAACGGCTAAAACCGCCGGTTCGAACCGGCGGTTCTAACCTGCCGGAGAACCGGCGGTTCCAGTCCGGTTCCGACCGGTTCTCTGGAACCGCCGGTTCTGGTTCCTCATTTGCAGGAACCGAAACCGAACCGGATTTTTCCGGTTCCGGTTCCGGTTCGTCCCGGTTCCGGTTCTCACCGGTTCCGGTTACGGTTCCGGGCCGGTTCGAACCGACGGTTCCCGGAACCGTAATTTGGCCATGCCTACTTACACCTCTAATAAGCATTCAACTAAAGACAATAAGGGCTAAAAACTCTTACCACTTTATGTTGGATTTAATTTTCTATTGTGGGCTTAATATGTAAAATTAAATATGTACAGCAGTCTAATTGTAAAGTCAATTTCAAATGTGGTCTTGATTGTGAATAATTAACTATTGAGGTATCAACTAATTATAGATATTAAGTGTAGAGACCATTATATCATTCCTATTTCGTTAAAGGACCGAAATAGGAATTGTACTAACGCTACAGGTATATAAAGGTCGTGGTCCCCAGAGGAGTTGAATACGATTCAGTTTTACGTTCCTTTCGTACTGCTTCCGCAAAATCGATTTTTCAATTCTCTGGAAGGCTGCAAACCTAATTCTACACATCAAGATCGACGAACAACGATGTCAGGTACGCAACCTTTTCTTATTCAATCTATTTTGTTGAATCTAGTGGTTTGCACGATCTAGGTTATTATTGAATTATTTGAGATTAATTTATAACAAGTGGTATCAGAGCCTTGTGCATAATTGCTAGATTTTAGATTGATTTTCGTATGTTTTTTTTTTTATTTATTTGTTTACCCTACTGTTTACGGATTGAGGGTTTTGTTTAATAAAAAAAAAATTTTTTTTTTGTTCTCACTGTTCTTCGGATTCCCCAAGAACAGGTAAGAGGTTTTGAACTAACGCCATTGACGATTAGTTGTTCGTTTGGTATTTTGTTTTTTTTTTTTTTTTTGCTGGCCGGATCTTGTTAAAAAAAAAAAAAAAAAAAAAAACAGTTCCTGGTTTCTTTGGAGAGAGTCGGCGGAAAGGAGAGCTTGTCTCTGATCGTTTTGGTTTTAAGGTTAGCGATGGAAAATTACGGTTAGGTCCCTGGAAAATTTCAGATTAGGCCCCTAATTTTCTGTAACTTCAGATTAAGCCCCTAAGTTTCTATAACTTCAGATTAGACCCCTAATTTTCTGTAACTTCAGATTAGGTCCCTAATTTTCTGTTTTCTTTCGTCTAGACCCATGGACATATATTTAATTCAATTAGACCCTGAACTTTATTTATTCAAATTTATTTAGTCCAATTTCATAACTTAGTCTCTAATTTAGTGACTTAAAGACTAGATTATATATATATATATATTTTTTTTTTTGGGCTAAATAATTTTAGATTATTAAACATTTAGACAATCAATTCATTTAATTGCAATTGTTTTGTTTTAATTACAATTAAATTAACTAATTTGTCGACTTGAGATTAAATTTTGGAGTGATTAAGTCCCTATTGTGTTTGATATTTGTTAAAATAAATTGATTTGATCAATAAGTCACCAAAGTGACCTCTATTGCTTGAATTGATTTATTTTAGAATATTAGACAGGTGTATTAGAATTCGTTGCGGATAGTTAATCGGCCCAAAGGAAGGTTACTATCTGGCTGAGTTTTGAATACATGTTTGGCAATAAATATCTGATAATTATTTGATTATTTTCCATGACAATGATATATCGGCCCAAAGGAAGATTTATTATTTGTCAGGACTATGTTATCAATATTTGATTGCTGCGTTGAGATACTAATTACAAGTTAATGTTTTACATCCAAAGATGAGAATATTAATGTTGTGTCTGTATCTTATTTCCATTTTTGATCTCTACTTATGTGAATTGTTTCATTTGTGGATTGTGAGCTTATACTTATCTATTTGTTTATTTTTTCTGATGTCAGCTAACATGTCATTTAATCCTGATTGTGTTCCTAAACTTGAGGGATCAAATTTTGAGTCTTGGAAATCAGACATTATGATCTTTCTGGGCTGTATGGATTTGGATCTTGCATTCAGGATGGACGAACCTGCTCCTCTTACTAATACGAGCACTGATGTTCAAAGGGTTCAGTATGAGAAGTGGGAGCGTTCTAATCGCTTAGGTCTGATGATCATGCAGAAAGGAGTCCCAGAACATGTTCGAGACTCTGTCTCAGCTGAAAAGGACAATGCTCAAAACTATCTTGCCGAGCTGGAGAGGGCTTATGTCAAGAATGACAAAGCCGAAGTGGGAACACTTTTAGGAAAATTAACCTCCATGAAGTTTGCTGGCAATGGTGGTGTTCGGGAGCATATTCTTAGCATGTCTCAAATTGCAAAGAGACTGAAGGCGCTGGGTATGGCTTTACCAGATAACCTTTTAGTCCATTTGGTTATGAATTCTCTTCCTTCTCAGTATGGACAAATTAGGACTTCCTATAATTGTTAGCCAAATAAATGGACTCTTAACGAGCTCATTTCTCATTGTGTTGATGAGGAGGAAAAGATGAATTCTAACAAAAGAGAGAGTGCTCATTTTGTTTCTTCAGCTGGGAAGGGCAAGAACAAGAAAAGAAAGAGGCCTTCTGCAAAGACTGTTGAAAAGGCTATTGAGAAACCTGCTGCCGCTACTGTTGTAGATCCAGTACAAAAGAAGCCTTATGTGCCAAAATGCTTCTTTTGTGGAAAGACGGATCACTTGAGAAAGGACTGTCCTAAATTTGCTATTTGGCTTGCAAAGAAGGATAAGTACCTTGTTTTAGTCTGTTGTGAAGTTAATTTAACTTCAGCTCCTAAAAACACTTATTGGATAGATTCTGGTGCTACCGCTCATATAAGTGTTTCATTGCAGGGCTGCCTCAACTACAGAAAGCCAACTGACGGTGAAAGATACGTCTATATGGGAAATGGCGATCTGGTTGAAGTAGAGGCAATTGGACATTTTAGATTATGTTTAAGTATTGGCTATTTTTTGGATCTTATAGATACTTTTGTTATTCCCTCTTTTAGAAGGAATTTGATTTTTGTTTCCTTTTTGGACAAATCTGGTTTTCATTGTTCTTTTGGAGACAGTGTATTTACTTTATCTATGAATTCAAAAGTTTTGGGTACTGGTTGCTTGAATGAATGTGATAATCTATATATGTTAGACATTGATACTAGTTATCATGAATCCCTGCATGTTACTACAAGAGGTACCAAAAGAAAGTTGAATATTGATAACTCAGCTGTACTTTGGCATAGACGTTTGGGTCATGTATCCAAATCAAGAATTGAGCGTCTTGTTTCTGATGGTATCTTAGATACACTTGATTACACAGGTTTGGATTCTTGTATTGAGTGTATTAAAGGAAAACAGACTAAACAAAAGAGACTAGGTGCCATTCGGTCATCCAATGTTTTAGAACTAATTCATACAAATATTTGCGGTCCATTCCATATTGCAGCGAGAAATGGCCAAAGATATTTTATATCATTCATTGATGACTATTCTCGTTATGGTTATTTATATCTCATTCATGAAAAATCTGAGTCTTTGGACGTGTTCAAATCTTATAAAGCCGAAGTTGAAAATCAACTAGGAAAGAAGATTAAATCTGTTCGATCTGACCGTGGTGGTGAATATTATGGTAAATATGACGGTTCAGGCGAACAACGTCCAGGACCTTTTGCGCTCTTCCTACAGGAATGTGGAATTGTCCCTCAATATACAATGCCTGGTACTCCCAGCATGAATGGTGTATCTGAGAGACGTAATAGGACTCTTATGGATATGGTAAGGAGTATGATTAGTCATTCTACTTTACTAGAGTCTCTGTGGGGTGAAGCGTTAAAGACAGCAGCTTATCTTCTCAATAGGATTCCATCTAAAGCAGTTGCTAAAACACCTTATGAACTTTGGACTGGACGTAAGCCTAGTCTAAAGCATCTTCATGTTTGGGGATGTCCAGCTGAAGCAAGGCCTTACAAGCCGAATGAAACAAAACTGGACTCCAAAACTATCAGCAGCTACTTTGTTGGATATTCTGAGCGGTCTAGGGGTTACAAGTTTTATAATCCTACTTCCAGAACTTTTTTTGAAATGAGAATTGCGACATTTTTTGAGGATGTTGATTTTGGAGGGAGAAATAAAGAAAGAAACATTGTCTTTGAAAAGGAATCAAGTAAGGATGATTCGGTTCTCATTCCTTTTGTTATTTCTGATAGCGTACAGACTCCAGTTGCTCTTGTCGCTATTCAAGATCCAATTCAAGACAATGCTATTCTTCCTCAAGAACAAATTCAACAACCTCAAGAATTAGAGCCTGTTCAAATGCCTTTGAGGAGATCTACTAGGGAGAGAAGAAGTGATATTCCAAATGATTATATAGTGTTTCTTCAGGAACATGAGGATACTGTAGACATGATAGATGATGATCCAGTTAGTTTCTATCATGCCATGCAGAGTTCTGACTCTCATAAGTGGATTGAGGCAATGAACGAAGAGTATAAGTCTATGCAAGACAATCAAGTTTGGGATCTTGTTCAATTACCTGAAGGAAAGAAACCCATTGGTTGCAAATGGATATTTAAAACCAAAAGGGATTCTCAAGGTAATGTGGAAAGATATAAAGCACGTCTTGTAGCAAAAGGCTTTACTCAAAAGGAAGGGATTGACTATAAAGAAACCTTCTCTCCAGTTTCTTCGAAGGATTCTTTTAAGACAATCATGGCCTTAGTTGCAAATCTTGATCTTGAGCTTCATCAAATGGATGTTAAGACTGCGTTTCTCAATGGCGACATTGATGAAACAATATATATGGTGCAACCAGAAAATTTTGTAATTGGAGATCCAAAACATCTGGTATGCAAATTAAAGAAATCCATGTATGGACTCAAGCAAGCTTCTCGTCAATGGTACTTTAAGTTCAACCAAGTAATTGTCTCATTTGGCTTTGAGGCAAATGCTGTTGAAAATTGTGTGTACCATAAGTTCAGTGGGAGTAGGTTTATCTTTTTGGTCTTATATGTGGATGACATACTTCATGCTACTAATTGTAAAGTCTTGCTGCATGAAACCAAAGTTTTTCTTTCAAAGCATTTTGAGATGAAAAATTTAGGTGAAGCTTCTTTTGTTTTAGGGATTCAGATACATCGAGACCGTTCTCAAGGTATTCTTGGATTATCACAAAAATGCTATATTGATAAAGTGCTCAAGAGATTTAGTATGCAGAATTCTAGACCATTGGATACCCCTATTGCAAAAGGTGATAAATTTAGTAATCAACAATGTCCAAAGAGTGAACTTGAAATTCAAGAAATGCAAAAGGTTCCTTATGCTTCAGCTGTAGGAAGTCTTATGTATGTTCAAGTTTGTACTCGTCTAGACATTTCTTTTATAGTTGGCATGTTAGGTAGATATCTCAGCAATCCAGGAATGGATAATTGGAAAGCAGCCAAAAGAGTCATGAGATATCTTCAGAGGACTAAGGGACATATGCTCACATATAGGAGATCAGATCAGCTTGAGATCATTGGGTATACTGATTCTAATTTCGCTGGATGCCAAGACAGTAGAAAATCCACATCTGGCTATGTTTTTCTATTGGCTGGCGGTGCTATTTCTTGGAAGAGTGTGAAACAAACTCTAGTAGCAACCTCCACCATGGAAGCTGAATTTGTAGCATCTTATGAGGCATCCAATCAAGCTATTTGGCTAAGAAACCTTATCACTCGGCTGCGTGTAGTAGGTGGAATAGAAAGACCACTAAAGTTGTATTGTGACAGCAGGTCAGCCGTTTTATTCTCCAACAACAACAGGAGCTTTTCTCGATCAAAACACATTGAGATTAAGTTTTTGGCTGTGAAGGAGAGGGTACAGAGTGGACAGATATCCTTAGAGCATATTGGAACAAACTCTATGATTGCGGATCCGCTTACAAAGGCAGTGATACCGAAAGTTTTCCATGAGCACACCGCTCATATGGGTATTGTTTTGTTTGAGACTGTCTAGTTTTAGTGGGAGTTTGCTCTTTATGTATACATTATGTTTTTGAATGCTCTATTTTGTTTTGGATATGTTTTATTATGAAATTTTGTTGAGTACTCATTTTGGTTGATGGTTACACTCTGTATTATTATTATTGTTTTGCTTGATCTCACTTTTGTCGGTGACCAGTTGGAAACAGACATGATGATCACATTGCATGTAGTTTTCATGCTACACTTCTATAATGAATCTATGTCATTTAGGGGTATTGGTAATGTAGTTGATGATGAACTTAGTCATGAGATCTATGGCGAATGTTTCTTCAGCTCTTTATCAATATAACTAATGGACGAGATTGTTTTTGGATACCTTGTATGACTGCGTTTGTTGAGCTCATTTTGGTGTGTGTATTTTATTTAACATATGTTCGCCCAAGTGGGAGATTGTTGGATTTAATTTTCTATTGTGGGCTTAATATGTAAAATTAAATATATACAGCAGTCTAATTGTAAAGTCAATTTCAAATGTGGTCTTGATTGTGAATAATTGACTATTGAGGTATCAACTAATTATAGATATTAAGTGTAGAGACCATTATATAATTCCTATTTCGTTAAAGGACCGAAATAGGAATTGTACCAATGCTACAGGTATATAAAGGTCATGGTCCCCAGAGAAGTTGAATACGATTCAGTTTTACGTTCCTTTCGTACTGCTTCCGCAAAATCGATTCTTCAATTCTCTGGAAGGCTACAAACCTAATTCTACGCATGAAGATCGACGAACAACGATGTCAGGTACGCAGCCTTTTCTTATTCAATCTATTTTGTTGAATCTAATAGTTTGCACGATCTAGGTTATTATTGAATTATTTGAGATTAATTTATAACACTTTATAGTCTTTTGTTTTGGGAGTTTCACAACCTTTGCCCCACCGTGCTTTGTATTGGATTGGAACGTCTACACTATTAGAAATAGTGTCGTGGTTGCCATTTGCCTCATCCCTGCATTCCACAAAAAAACCTTATGTAAATCAACATCCGCTATCCTGCCATGTTGGTAGCTATACAAACCTAAACAATTATAATAATCTTTAATTCATACTTATCTGATGTCAATTAATTTTTTTCACTCATTACCTACCTAAACACTATTTTGCATTGCATTCTTCCATATAATTTTTACACCCATAACAAACCATTTCATATTTTTCATATCTCAAAGAAAGCCTAAGTTGAGGACTATGAGAATTATAAACCCTAGGGTACAGTAACACATACTAGGATTGTAATCAATTTCATTGAGCACGAACATAAAATTAGAGATTGTTTACATATTGTTAAAAGATTGCTGCTTATTTATAACTCTCTGTTTCCCAAAACTTTCTCTCTTCTTTCCTTCACCGACTACTCTCTATGGCTGCTCGCAATTTTCTTCCTCTCTTCCATCTCTTGTAGAAGGCTACTGGCAATTCCTCGCCTCCGCATACAGTTGTAAACAATTCTCTCTCTCTCATTAGACAGACTCATTTTCGTCAAACTGAACACTTAAAATTGGAGCCACCAACCCATGCTTTTACGCTTTTAACCTTCTCATTATGTACGTATAATTTACACGTCCTTTTGTACAGTTCAAAGCATGACCCATTTTCTTTTTTTTTATTGGAATATAATATTACCCGAGGATGGTTCTCTTCGAACTATGCATCATTAGCATTATCTTTTTGGCATTCATTTGATTCAGAGGTTCCTAACAAGTAGTTTAATTTAAAATAGTACACCCTCCGGACTTTAATAGCAACAAATAAGCATTTTATCTCGCTCATTTAAGATTTAATTTGAGAGTATATTAATTTTTTTTTTAATTTTAATCATATTTATTAGGTGTTCTATAGCAAATTAAATGGGGATCTTTTAATTTTAAGAAGAAAAATTTAGATCTTCTACCATATATTTTTTGAAAATTGATGTGTTTCAATTATTTTTTTAATATTTGTGAAAATATTAAATGTTGCTATGGGACAGTGAGAGTAACATATTGGATTGTAACATGTCATAATCAAAGAAATAATAAACTAGTTACTGGAAGAAGAGTGCTGCAAAAATTGTTTACTTGAGTACTTGAGGCTGGATAAGAACTATTCACATACTGTACATGTTATTTATATAATAAACCAATTCAAACAGAGATTTTTTAAAAATTATTTTTATTTTTATTTTTTTTGAATTGTAATTCATTAATAATAATATCAAGAATTACAAAATAAGTATATTGACCAAACATAGAACTTTACTAGCTAATAGAGTTCGTTGATCTTCTAACGAAAGAAAGGAATTAATATCCTTTTGAATAATGAAATTAGAACTAAAAAATGTAATATTAGATCTTTTCGTTTGGAGTTGATCTTGGCAAAAGATATAAACCTTTATAATAGCAACTAGTCCATTAATTGATTTGAACATCAAAATAATAACTCCTCTGGATCGTCTATAACTGAATTGCTTTTTCAATAATTTGCAATATATAATGAATAATTTGCAATAATTTGCTTTTTCAATAACTCCTCTGGATCGTCTATAACTTCCATTGATGCTATGCGTCAATAGCATCAATGGAAGAATAGGTCACACTACTAGGTTCCATGATCGAAGATCCATACCTGCAAATCAAGATCTAAAGTCTCCAATCAAATAAGATCAAATATCATAATTTAATTTAATAAAAAACCCTCACAAGAAGGGACTACCCTCACAAAAAAGGAATAAAAAAACTCCAAATATGGAGACAACCAACCATAACAAAACAAAAGGACTAATTTGTTATAGGAACAACAAGTCTGAGTTTATTAAAGCAAAAGAAGATTAAAAGAAACAAAAAAAAAAAGAGGTGAAGAGAAAGAAATAATAGAAAATAGGATGTAGGGGGCTACCACTGATAAACAGCGGCTGCCCCAAACTAATTATAGGGTTAGAAAACTAGAGAGAAAAGACAGATAGGTTTTGATTCTTTAGAATTTTACTGTTTGAAAAAAAAATTATTTTTTTTATCATATAACTAGTCAAAAATATCATATTTTAATTAAAAATTATTTTTAACTAATTTAGTATATGAATAGGTCCGCACATTAAATATAGATAAATATGTACACTCTATATGCGATTTATTGACCAATAAACCAAACATTCCAACCATATTAAAGTTAAAATTAAATGTCCTTGAATACTTAAAATAAAATAATAATCTCATGAAGCATGTGAGATTAATAAAAATGAAATCTCTAATTATTTAAATCACAACAGTCAGTTGACTGCTGCACAAAGACAATCGGTTTGTACCTCTTCTTATTCTTCTTCTTACTTTTTTTTTTTTTTTTTTACTTGGTAATATATATATATAAATAAACAACCCTTTGGTTTCATGTTTTGCATTCATTTTAACCCAAGTTTTTACAGATTAGTCTTTTAAAGTACGAATAACAATCACAAAAAGATAACTTTCTTAATGATAGTTTGTTTTTTCCTTTGTGAAATATCATCCCTTCGATCCCTCGTGGCTTTCCAAAACAGCCTAACAGGATCCGTATCATATATGCGTAGGGCTCTACGTGCGTCGGGTTGAGCCAAATTTGTCGATTTAAAATATCTGATCCGTATTTACGGATTAATGATTTTTTTTATCCAACCAAACTCATTAAATGCATAAACCCACAAATTATAAGTGGGTTAGATCGAGTATGAGTTTAATGTAAACCCATGGATCAAATAAATGATAAATAATAAAAATAGCTTCAAATAAACACAACTATTTAAGAAAAATTATTAAAAACATTAAATATATTTAGAAATATAATTATACAATAATTTTCACAAACTATAAATATATTTCAATAACATATT
This sequence comes from Jatropha curcas, assembly GCF_041381405.1. Lineage (NCBI taxonomy): Eukaryota > Viridiplantae > Streptophyta > Magnoliopsida > Malpighiales > Euphorbiaceae > Jatropha > Jatropha curcas. The sequence continues at coordinate 17,752,383 of NC_143157.1, forward strand.
AAAATTAAATAATAATAATAATAATAAGTCATAAAAATGAAAAATAAATTTTCTAATAAGAAAGAAAACCAATAAAATTAAAAATACCTAGTGTTGTCTCTATTCCAAAATATGAGCCATTTTTTGGGTGATTATTTTGTCTCAAAATATAGCTCATTTTGAGTATTTTAAGGAATAATAAATATTACATTTATTTACATTAGATATAATAACTACCTTACAAGTAATTTTTTAGTTTTGAGATAAAAGAAAATTTGGTTAAATTGCCTTTGGTTTTGTCATAATTTGGATAATCAATTATTTCCTCATTTTTCATGCAAAAACCATAAATGATTATATTTTGGGATAGATGGAGTAACATAATTATACAATACTCCCCCGTTCCATTTTAATAGCAACAAATTGGCATTTTACCTTGTTGCACTTAAGTGCTCATTTAGGATTTTGAGACTATATTAATTATTTTAATCCAACTTTACGCATATTTATTAGGTATAATTTATTTTATATTTACATTTAAGAAGGACAATTTAGACATTGTACCATATTTTTTAGAAAATCAATGAGTTTCAATCATTTTCTTAATCCTTGTAAAAAGAGTAAATGTTGCTATTAAAGTAGAATGGAGAAAGTATGTTTTAGACCACAATATACTCCAATAGCAACAATTCAAAATAAGATTATACTAAAGAGAAAAAACAACAATTTAATATTTATATGCAAAATAGCAAATCAAACAAATTAATTTAAATAATTCATAATTTATATATATAGGGATATATATTTTATTTTCTTAATTCTTGTGAAAAGAACAAATTTTGCTATTAAAGTGGAATGGAGAGAGTATGCGGATTTATAGTTTAAATCAGGTCTGCGGATTTATTTAGTGAGTCTGTGACTCAACCCAATCTATAAAACCGGTCTCCATTCACAGTCTTAGTGAACCATAACTGCCGTTTATCAAACTGGCTATCCCTATCTCACATTACTTAACTAACAAACTAAGAGCATCTCTAATAGAACCATTATGCGTTTAATAAATAGTTGTGGATAATGATGTGGTTAAATGTATATTTATAACTGTTAGATTTTAAAAATGGCTCTTCAATGCACCGAGAAGAAATCAGTTTCAGCATAAGAAGAAGTTTGAGCGCTAATAAATGATTTGAGTGCTAATAAATGAGAAGATATAAAGGAAAATAAAAAAAATAAGAAAAAAATGAATAAATAGGAAAAACAAAGAACAAAAAGTTGAATCACGCCGTCTAATAGACCATCTGAAAGTATAGAGCGTGATGACATTGTCTCTTTTTTTCTTTTGACACTTTAGACTCAGATTAAACAGGCAATAGCATTGGAAAATGTTTTTATTTTTAATTCTCTTTTTTCAGATGTGTCATATAAATTAAAGCAATCCATGGTTTTATTTGAGATGCTTGAAATAAAACATTTAAATGCACACTTCACAAAGTGATTAACTTATTACACCGGGTCTATCACACCAATTATGAACCGAACCAATAAAAAAAAACTTTAAATTGAAAGTAGGAATGATTTTTAAAAAATTTTTATTTTCATTGATTTAATACATACACGCAAGTATGATAGACCGGTTTTAGCAAGTATTTTCCATTTGCTAACTTTACATTCATACATGGAAGTCAACGTACCTCAACACAAAATTTGAGTTTACACAAGTATTGGCCTTAATAAAAATTCTGAAAATGTTAAGGTAAGTTATTTTCTGAAAACAAATATCATTCTTGGTTGACTCAATGTTGTTAAGAAAAATTATCAATTATTACTAATTTTTTGGCTTTTCTTTTCCCAGTGATAATATATATGTATATCCCCGTTTTACTCATTTGATTCGGCTACATACAAGTGATGAGGCTGGTTTTCTCTCAAAGCATATATCATACATTTTTTTCCCAAGAACCAAACGGAAAATAAACAACTAAAGAAGTAAACACCACTAATTAATTTTGTTTGTTGTTAAAAAGGGATTAGAAGAATTAATTTCATATGGCCATTAATTATCATCAACTTACAGTTTGTTTAAGCTGCTATACGTTAAGAGACTGCGAAAAATAAAAAACTAAAAAAGCCTGATGTAGTCAAATGAAGAAGATGGTCTTAATCAGTATTCTCAATCTTCGAAGCAATAGAATCATCATCTATTACTTGAGTTTTCTTGTTATCTTCAACAATACTTAAGCTACCAGAAGCAACGATGACTTTTCTGAATCCAGTGCTCCTGGAGGCCATCAGAACACTATTAATTTGCGGAGGTTTTTTCCCAGAACTGGGCGGTGGGACATCCCGTTTAGCACTTTTTCTGATCCACGAAAAGAGAAGGATTAGAATAAATTATTAATCACAAATTAATGATCACCAAAAATGCAAACTTAGCTAACTAGCTGCATAATATATATTTACGTTCATATACACAGACACAAATATGGTTTTAGAGTTTTCTCAAAGCATAAATTTATCGTTATCTACTCACATGATAAGAGCTTTTTGATGGTAGGGCTTGGAGCTAGAGAAACGTGGAATAGTATTCGGTAGAAAGCTGGTGTTGGCACCCACAAAAGCCATGAGAAAGTTGATGAAATTTTTTAGTGTCACAAAATGCTCTTGCAGGAAATTTAATTATGGGTTCTTAATTTGTGAGTTCCAACTGAAGTGAAATGCTATTTATATGCAATGGCGTAAGTACAAGTCATAGTCAAAAACCACTCAAACCACAAGATGGTCATAGCCGTGTATTTGTGAACTCAGTCGTAGTCTACTTTCTCATTCTTTTATTGAATTTGAATATGTCAAAGAGGTTGACATTCATTTGATATTGTAAAATTCTGCCTGTATAGAATGATTTTTATTGATTTTAAAATAATTAATCTTTAATGATGGATATATGTTCAAACTTCCAAATCGAATCATTTCTTTTTTTTGAACTAATTCATACAATTTCTCAGAAATAAAAAAGAGATTTCATTATTGATGAAAACTTTTCAGTCAAAAATTGAAATTTAACATGGATATGATCAAAATTTCAGCAAAATACTGAATTTATCCAGTTATACCCATTAAACTCTTCAATTTTTATTTATAAATATTGAACCGTTTAACTTTTATTTATTAAAATTAAACCCTTATTTAATTAAGAGCAAATCAAAATTACTTGCCATAGATTCAATAATAATATAATGTAGTACAGGAACAACTCTATTCCCATATGGAGACCACAAAAAAAGTATATAAAAGCCAAAACGCAGAAGAAAATGATGGTTGCACATTTCATGACCTAGTTAAATAAGAATTTAACTTAAAAAAAATAAAAACAATTGATTAGCTTAATATTAACAAATAAAATTTTAGAAAATTAATAGATAAAACTCGATAAATTCAAGAGTTTAAAAATACATTTTTTACTTTAAATTTTTAAATGAAAAGGTGATAGCGTTAATGCAGTTTGAGAGCCATGGCCTATTCAAGTTTTTTAAAATTAAAATTTCTTCATAAATTTTATATATATTTTCTAAAATATTTATAGGCCCTTCTAAAATTTAAAATTAAACTATATTTTTTATTTTTGCACTGCCAACATCTAAAGTCCAGTTCCATTCTTGAACAACCTCCTTTTCCGGTCTAGTGGACGCATACCCACCATAATTTACCTCACAGCCACCGCAGTCACTGTTGAAAAGCCCAATATCAGCTACACGTGCAGCCAGTCCAGCCATTCAACTTATTTCTTATAAATCAATTTTCCATTGCCGTAAGGGGTTGATATGCCTATTTCTTCTTTTATATTTATTCTATTCAAAAATTTATAAATGATTATATATCAATTTGAAAGTTGTTTATGACATTATATTTTGTTGTCCCAGAATTTATATATATATATATATATATATATATATATATATATATATATATATATTTATGAACCGATTTTTCATTTTTTGTTTTTTGCAATTTCTCTCCTCTCTTTTTCCTTTGCTCTTTCCTCATCTATAGTATCTTCTTCTCTACCTTTCTCTCTCCCTTCATCATCTTACTTCCACATAAATCAATTAATAGAAATTCATTATCAATATTGATAGCCTCTAATATATCAAAAACTATTTTGAAAATAAAATTGTGTTTAAGTTTAGCTTTCTTAAAGAGCGACCCTCTCTTCAAAGAAACAATGTTGTATGTGATAGAGTTTATATTATTAACCATGCCTTTGTAATAGTATAGCTATTATTTTTTATTATTGAAACTGAAATTTACATTTAATAAATCATTTATGGTATATTTATAATTGTTGTCTTTTATCTTATACTAGTAGATAATTTGATATATAGAGTTTATTATGTGTATAGAAGATTAACTCATTTTGTTCATATGAGATATCAAATTTGTTCACAATCTAAGGTCGAGTTCAATATGATTTTAGCATAGGATTATATGTAGTTTATCTTGATTATAAGAATGATTAAATTCCAACTTCTTATGCTGGTGCATATTGAATGTATTGAACGTGTACCAAGTAGAAATTAAGTATTTTTGTACTTACTAAATAAACTAAATTATCTAGTTCATTAATAAATATATATTAGTTACTCTTAATCTTGATTTGATCATTACTAGCAATGGATGTTATCTATTGTTTTGATGTATTAAAAGGGTGAGTTTCATTATGGGGCAATAAATTCTGTGAATTGGACAATAATAATGTGCATTTGTAAAATATTAATTTATTGATAGAGTTCATGTCTCGGTATAGGGATTGATGGTACCCCTTGAAAAAAACTTACAAGTTTTCATTATATAAAATCCTACATGTGGATTTTGTATCCAACACATAAGATAAATTAATTGGAATTCTTGAAGAATTAAATTTAATAGTCGATAATTTAATTTAATAGACAGGTATTTGTAATCTTAACACAGGGATTTTATATATTTTAATGTTAGGAGATTCGAAATTAATAAGGAGTTTAATTATGAATTTTTAGTGGAATAATTCATAATTTATTATAATAATGTTTTACAGGTTGTATAGATACATTATTATTATAAGGTAGCCTTATTAATTTTATTCTTGTGAGAACCTGTTGTGTTTGTGTTATTTAGAAGTAATTAAGAGGTTAATTAAATTTAATATTAATATTGCAAAACTTGATTTTATATATATATATATATATATATATATATATATATATATATATATATTAATTTTAATTGAGAAAATATATAAGAGACTTTTAGGTTAAACCTAGACGTCAGTTTTTTATTATTTTCGTTTAGCCTCTCAATGACTACACACTCAGACAGTTCTAAAGAAATAGCCTAGGTCACACAACATAAGACTGTAGAGAAAAATAGTGCATTTTCATTAGAGTAAGAGTTGTTGGCGCAAGAAATATTATGTGGAAGTAAAATCGAAACTAGTGTTGATTTCTTTCAATTAAAAGGTATTTATGATTCCACAACTTTGATTTACACTTTCTGTACCTCTGTGGTTTGCTTGTATATTATACATATGCGTTTTTTATGGCTTCTGTTGTATGATTTTTCCATCAACTGGTATCAGAGCCTCTATGCATGAATATAGGTAACCATTTTTTATGATCAGATTGCATATTTTAATTTCAAAAGTATATGTGTGATCTGTATCATAGAAAAATATTAGAGTTTTAGTGTGCTTGTTTAAGAGATCTGTCAATATGATTAAATTTGTAGAGATCTTTTACTGTGATTAAATCGTGTTTAGATCTATTGCTATGGTTGAAATCGAATATAGATAAAAGTAGTGGAACCCTAGCTTTTGGAACCCTAGTTTGATTAAAATCAGATCTTATTCTTAAACAATTATTGCTATGATAAAATCTGTCTATTTGTGATTTAATTGGAGATGCAGTATATTAGATTAATCAGTAGCAATTTTTTTAAAAAAATTGATGGGTGTTGCTGTCTCCAAAAACCAAATCTGCCATAATTCGTAAACAAGTGTAAAAATAGCAATGTTGTCCGATTGAGCTGAAATTTGGTGGAGACATCGAAAATGACCCACTGATCAAATCACACTGCTAACGTTGTGATGTCCATCATTCTTAGCCATCCGAGGTCGTTTTAATGGATTTTCGAGCATTTTTCTGTTCTGATCAATTTTTTAGAATTTTTTTAAAATTTTTCTTTTATACAATTCTTTTGGAAATGCATTTTTTAGGTTACTAAGTATCTATCAGAGACAAAAATGACATATATATATATATATATATATATTTTCAAGTGGGTGAGGGTAGGGTACTGAACTTATCCTATAGTCTCTATTACTAGTTGTATGTGAAATAACCCTATTTTAATTCCACATCGAATTAGTTGTGTTATAAGTTCACTAAGTACAGTTTTCTAGTGTTTGTCCATACTGATTTATTCTCTATTTGAATATTTTAATGAAGGCAAATGGAATTAGTTTTAGGTAATAGAATACACTTGACTATGATTAATAGCAATGTCTCTCCATCTGAGTTGTTATTTTTTGTAGGACTAAAATTGTTCTTTCATATACTTCATTATTTGATTAGCATTTACAATGAGTAGTAATATTTCCCATTGAGATTTATTGTTCCTGATTGTTGGTACAATGCTTGTTGAATTTTAATGCAGGTGCAATTATATGATTTTGTAATTATATGAGATATTAAAACTATGGTTTTAAATTCAATCTTACTATGTTATTAATATACAGTCGTGATGATGATTTTATGAATGTAATGTATCTCAGATTCGATATGACTTCCTTTAAGCCTCTTACCAACATTCTCACCCAAAATAAGCTAGAGGGTCCTAATTACATTGATTGGAAGAGGAACTTAGACATTGTGCTAATTGCTGAGGAATTTAAGTTTGTTCTTACTGAGGTGTGTCCTGAGAAATCTGCTGATGGTGCTTCCGATGAGGAATAGCAACCATAAAAAAGATGGATTAAGGTTGATGAGATGGCGCGGTGTTACATTCTGGCATATATGTCGAATGTATTGTAACATCAACATCAGTATATGGAGTCTACCTATGACATCGTGGAAAGCCTTAAACAGATGTTCAGATATCAAACTTGGACAGCTAAACAAACTGCCATGCGAGCTCTACTGATTGCTAAGATGGTTGAGGGGCCTCTAGTTAGGGATCATGTTCTTAGAATGATTGGTTTTTTGAATGAACTAGAGATCCTAGGTGCTGAGATTGATAAGGAATTGCAGGTGGAGATAGTGCTGCAGACACTACTTGACAGTTTTCAGCATTTTGCATTAATTATAACATAAATCATTTGAATTTCTCCTTAGCGAAATTGTAGAATGAGCTGCATGTTGCATAAACTATCCTGAAACCGTCTTCTCAAGTTGTTGTGCTTAATATTGAAAAGGTTCTACTTTTGGCCATAAAAAGATTCAGAAAAAGAAAAAAGTTTAGAAACCTAAGCCGAGAATAGTTATTTTAGTTGTTGGTGTTGGGGTTATAAAGCCTAAGGGCAAGTGTTTCCACTGGAAGCAAGCAAGAAACTAGAAGCAGCAATGTCCAACTTATTTAGCCCAGCAGCAAACACAAGGTTAGTCTTCTTTTCATTTACTGATAGTTAAAACATGTTTGGCAGTGTTGTCTACATCCCAATGGTGTGCAGACTTAAGAACCACTAATCATATTTGCAATTCTTTGCAGGGGTTTCAAGTAATACGCTAGCTAAGTGAAGGAGAGGTTGGCATCTTCCTGTGAAATGGAACTGAAGTTGCAGTTTTTGCTATGGGGAATATTTGTCTTAGTTTTGGGAATAATAAACCTTAGTTTTAAAGGATGTTCTTTATGTACCTTTAATTAGAAGAATTAAATTTATGTTTCTTGTTTAGAAAATAATGGATATTCAGTTTGTTTTAATGAATTGTTTGATAATTCAATATCTTGTGGTGAGACTGTTATTATTAAATTTAGAAAACTAAATATTTTTTCTGGTACATTGATAGATGGCCTTTATATTCTAAGCGTTATTCTTGAACTACAACTGAATCGTGATTACATAGCATAGATAATCTGCCACATAAGTGAAAACGCCCTACTGAAATAAATAAAACATATCTTTGGCACTTAAAGCTTAGTCATATTAATCTAGATAGTATTTCTAGGTTGGTCAATGATGGACCCTTGAGTTCATTAAAAGTGGAGGCACTACCAAACCTGTGAATCCTGTTTGGAAGGTAAAATGACTATGAGGCCTTTCCCTTTAAAAGGTAATAGAACCAAGGAAATATTAGCATTAATTCATTCTGATTTGCGTGGTCTAATGACACAGATGATTACTCAAGGTATGGGCGTATTTACTTGTTACGTTGTAAGTCTAACTGACTTTAAGAAATTCAAAGAATTCAAGGCAGGAATAGAGAAATGACATGGTAAATATATCAAATCATTACGATCTGATCGTGGTGGTGAATACCTTTATAGGGAATTCATTAGTTTTTATCATAACAAAGAATTACATCTCAATTGTCTACACCTAGTATGCCACAATAGAATGGTATAGCCGAAAGGAGAAATAGGACACTTATGGAGATGGTGAGATCTATGTTAAGTTATTCAAATTTACTACTTTCATTTTAGGGACATGCGATTGAAACAATGGCGTACATTGAGAATTTGGTTCCATCTAAGTTAGTACCTTTGACTCCTACAAAACTGTGGACTGGGCGTAAGCTTACTTTGAGATATGTTCGGATGTGGGAGTGTACAACCCATGTGCTTAAAGGGAAGGTAGATAAGCTGGAATCAAAAACATAATTGTGCTTCTTTATTGTGTATCTTAAAGGAACGAAAGGGGGCTTGCTTTATAGTCCTAAGTCAAATAAAGTCATTGTTAATACTAATGCTCATTATTTAGAGGAGGACTATATGAATAACAATATTCCCAAGAGTCAGCTAGTTTTGAAAGAATTTTGAGGGGATAATATACCTATAGATAACACTCCTAGAGTCCAAGAACTTGAACCACCCTTAGTCAGATTTAACATTCCATTACCTCACCGTAGTGGGAGAAATGTTGATAGACTAACTAACTGATCAACAACTACTTAAAGTAGTAGTTCATGACATTCTGCTGTAGCAACATAGTAGTAAGAGTGTTTGTTCTAATTACAATAAACAATGTTGAGCAGGATGTACCAAAAGTAAAAGTCCTTGTTGACATTCCACTACCTGAAAATGGTGGTGGAGGAGATGTCGAGGAGCAGGGTTCTAACCATGACACAGTCCCATCACCGGTCATAGATTTGCCAATCTTAGAACCACAATAAAATGAAGGTGTGTCAGGACAAGTAGTGTCTCATCATAGTGGGAGAGTAATTAGGAAGCCAATTTAGTACACACTCTTAGGGGAGCCATATGACAGAATTCCTGAAAAGTTGAATATCGAACCGCTCTGTTACGACGAAGCACTACAGGATAAGCATGTCGATAAATGGCTTGCTGCTATGAAATCAGAGATGGAGTCCATGTACTCTAATCAAGTCTGGAAACTTATAGAACCACCTGAAGGGGTTAAAACCCATCGGATGCAAGTGGAGCTATAAGAAAAAGAGAGGTGTAGATGGAAAAGTGCGAACTTTTAAAGCTAAGCTTATTGCGAAAGGGTTTACTTAAAAAGAAGAGATCGATTATGAGGAACCTTTTTCGTTGGCAGCCATGCTTAAGTCTATTAAGACTCTCTCATCCATTGCTGCTCATTTCAACTATAAAATTTGGCAAATGGATGTCAAGACAGCTTCCTGAATGGAAGTCTTGATAAATGTATCAATATGATGCAACCAAAAGGTTTTGTAGCAAACGGCCAAGAGCACATGTATTATAAGTTGAATGGGTCCATTTATGGACTTAAATAAGCATCTAGCTCATGGAATACTTGTTTTGACAGGTCCATCAAGACTTTTGGTTTTGAGCAGTGTTACGATGAGTCTTGTGTGTATAAGAAGTGGAATGGGGACAAGGTGATGTTTCTAGTCTTGTATGTGGATGATATTCTGCTTATAGGGAATAATATAGGTATGTTATCTTCAGTTAATGATTGGTTGTCCAAACGTTTTGATATAAAGGACTTGGGAGAAGCAGCTCACATTCTAGGCATTAAGCTTATGCGAGATCATAACAATAAGATAATAGGTTTATCCCAATCTCTTTATATTGATACGATTGTTGCTCGTTTTAACATGCAGAATTAAAAGGAAGGATTTCTTCCTTTCAGAAATGGAATTATTCTATCTAAGGATTAGTGTCCTAAGACAACCGATGAGATAGAAAGCATGAAGGCAATTTCTTATGCATCTGCACTAGGAAGCCTCATGTATGCGATGTTATATACTAGACTTGATATATGTTTTGTTATTGGCATGATTAGTAGATATCAGTCTAATCTAAGGGGAGAGCATTGGACTGCAGTAAAAAATATAATCAAGTACCTAAAATGGACAAGAGATTATATTTCGACCTACCAATCAGTTGATCTTATACCCATTGGGTATACAGATTCAAATTTCCAGTTGGATAAAGATTCTAGAAAGTCTACCTCAGAAGATTTTTTTGTCCAAGGAGGTGGAGCCATAAGTTAGAGGAGTATTAAGCAAACTTGTGTTGTTGATTCCATGGAAGCCGAATATGTGGCAACCTCTGAGGCAGCCAAGGAAGCGGTTTAGCTCAGAAACTTCCTGTTGGATTTAGGTGTTATTCCTTCAGCAAGATTACATTAGAAAATAACCTGGCAGATCCTTTTACGAAGAGCTTACCAACAAAGACATTTGAAAGTCATGTTAAAGGAATGGGAGTTAGAGTTATAGATGCATGATTATGAGTTTAAGTTGGAGGGGTATGAAGCAAACTTGTGTTATTGATTCACCATGGAAGTCGAATATGTGGCAGCCTCTGAGCTAGCCAGTGAAGCGATTTGGTTTAGAAACTTCCTGTTGGATCTAGGTGTTGTTCCTTCAGCAAAATTGCCTATTACACTTTAGTGTGATAATAGCGGGGGAGTTGCAAATTCAAAGGAACCAAGAAGCCATAAAAAGGCAAAACATATTGAGCTTAAGTATCATTTAATCCTAGACATAGTTCATAGGGTTGATGTGGTGGTAACCAAGATTGCATCAGAAAACAACCTGGCAAATCCTTTTACGAAGAGCTTACCAACAAAGACATTTGAAAGTTATATAGAAAGAATAGAAGTTAGAGTATAGATGCATGATTATGAGTCTAAGTGGGAGATTGATAGAGTTTATACTATTAATCATGCCTTTGTAATAGTATAACCATTTTTTCTTATTGTTGAAACTGATATTTACATTTAATAAATCATTTATGGTATATTTATAATTACTATCTTTTATCTTATACTAGTGGATGATTTGATGTACAGAGTGTTAGATTATTTAATAATCTATATATGGCCCATGTGATTAAAGGGCTGGTTCTAATTGTGGTGGCCCAAGATGATGGTTATTGGGCTTAATGGATAAGAGCCAATTAGGGTTTTAATACCCTTCCTCTGCCTTATAAAAGTAAAAGGAATTGACAGCTTAGGGCGAACACAGAAAAGAAAACAAAATAGAGAGTGTGATGGCTACCTCAAACACATACGGTGATAGCTTGTTTGAGAGAGCTCATAAAAGAAACTCCCTTAGCTGTTGATTATTCTCTGACTATTGAGAGAAAACTTACGGACAAAAGGCCAAAGGAAGAAATGTAGATCTGCTATTACGGAGAGAATCGAATTGCCGCAACGAGGTAACCCATAACATAGATCTACTGTTATGGATCAAGGTACGGTTCCGATTATTGTATATTCTTGTCAAACAAATTCTATGAACAATAGATCTAGACTATATTAAAGATTATTCAACATAGAGTTTATTCTATGCATAGAAGATTAAATCATTTTTTTCATATGAGATATAAAGTTCGTTCACAATTTAAGGTGGAGTTGACAAGCCATCGGTATGATTGTAACACAAGATTATATGTAGTTTATCTCAATTATAGGAATTGTTAAATTCTAACTTCTTGTACTGGTGCATATTGTATGTATTGAACGGGACCAAGTAGAGATTAAGTATTTTTATGGTGACTAAATAAAATAAATTCTCTAAATAAAATAAATTCTCTAGCTCATTAATGGATATATATTAATTACTCTTAATCTTGATTTGATTGTTATTAGTAATATATGTTATCTATTGTTTTGATTCATTAAAAGAGTGATTTTCATTATGGGGCAATAAACTCAGTGAATTGAACAATAACAATATGCATTTGGGAAATATCAATTTATTGATAGAGTTCGCGTCTCAGTATAGTGATTGATGATATCCCTTGAGAAACTTATAAGTTTTCATTGTGTAAAACCCTGCAGGTGGATTTTGTATCCGATGCATGAAATAAATTAAGTGAAATTCTTGAGGAATTAAATTGTTGATTAAATTAAATAGTCGGTAATTTAATTTAATTGACAAATATCTGTAATCTTAACACGGGGAGTTTATATATTTAAATGTTAGGAGATTCGAAATTAATAAGAAGTTCAACTATGAATTTTTAGTGGAATAATTCATAATTTATTATTATAATATTTTAAAGACTGTATAGATACATTATTATTATAAAGTAGCCTTATTAATTTTATTTCAGCAGGTCCTGTTGTGCCTGTGTTATTTAGAACTAATTAAGATGTTAATTAAATTTAATGTTAATATTGCAAAATGTGAATATATATATATATATATATATATATATATATATATATATATATATATATATATATATATCATTTTTATTAATATTAATTTTAATTGAAAAAATATATATAAGAGATGTTTACACTAAATCTATACATCAATCTTTTATTATTTTTGTTTACCCTTTCAACAGACATCTGCCCACATTGATAGTTTTAAAGAAATAGTATAGATAAGTGAAGCTTCCTATTTAGTATTTCTTAGACTCAAATTTAGTATTTCTTTAGGAAAAATATACCTTCCTATCTAGGAGTCGAGGCTAAATATCAATTTAGCCTCTATAATTATTGAAGCTTTGTGTAAAGATTACAATTTGGTCCCTGATAAATATTTATATTCTATCATATGTCCCCTTTTATTTTGGTCATTTATGTCCAAATTATTACTCCCTCCGTCTCAAAAAGATAATTCACATTCTATTTTCACACAGATTAAGAACGCAATTATTATGGTTAAATGACAATTTTATTCATATAACTTTTCTATTATGTCTATCTTAAATAATACATGAATAATTATTATATTGAAATAATAAGTAAGAATTAACGATGATTTTTGAAAATAAGATAAAATTTAATAAGGGTATAATAGACAATTTAAGGGTTAACTATAATGCAAAAAAAGAAAGTCAACTATATTTTGAAATAAAAAAAAAAAGAAAAATAAACTATTTTTTAATGAATAAAGTATTTATTTTACTTTAAAAAATAATTTTTAAAGTTGTGGTCAAAAGTGTTTGGTTGTTCCTTCACAAGTTTTAGACTTTTAGTCACTTAAAGTAGGACGAGCTCTTAGCTCGGAAGGCATTTAGCCTTCAAAAGACACTTAGAGGCGAGCCTTTAGCTTAGAGAATGTACTTAATCTTGGGCATTTAATTTGAATAGCTAATCTTTATTAATAATTATCTACTTATTTTAAATATGCTCTTTATAATAGATATCCCAAATATAGGATAAGAAATATAAGGAATGGACCCGTAGAAATTAGACATCTTAACTTCAATTCAAGTAATTGCTTGTAATGTTTTTTTTTTTTTTTTTTTTTTTTTTTTTTAAGACAAGTTGAATTTAAATCAAATTCAGTTAAATAGGTATCCCTTAATTATCTATAATTATCTAATTTTTTAAATCAAATAATAGACAGTATTATGCTAATAAATTTTGAAAATACTGTTTTTAAGATATCAATGCTACTCTTATACTCTTTTTATTTAATTAATATACTCTTTTTAATAAATGTGGCAAAGTAAGTTACTCTTAGGTATCTATTAATCAAATATTTATAGATCAATTTATACAATGGACTTCAACTTGTTTAGGATTAAGAGGTTATTTACTTTGATTTTTGATTTAGTCAAACATATTCAGAATAATGCTTGGTTAATTTATAAGTTAAAAATTTTACCTAAAATAAATCAAAAGTCATAACAAAGATATTCTACTTATTTATAATCACTAGTCTTTTTATGACGTGCGTTGCACGTTGATTATATTCGTAATTCATACTCATTTAATTTTTTATGTCATTGTTCACTTTACTTGTTATTTATACTCATTTTTATTTTTAATATTAAATATTTATTATAATTTTTCCCTTATATTATTTAGATTTTTATAATGTTAAAATAAAATTTCACAAAAGATTTGTAACATCCCAGGCTCTACCGTAATTCATACTCATTTAATTTTTTATGTCATTGTTCACTTTACTTGTTATTTATACTCATTTTTATTTTTAATATTAAATATTTATTATAATTTTTCCCTTATATTATTTAGATTTTTATAATGTTAAAATAAAATTTCACATAAGATTTGTAACATCCCAGGCTCTACCGAGATATTGTCCGCTTTGGGCCCCAGGCCCGCACGGTTTTGTTCTTGGGCCAGGGATCCACCTCCTAGCCCAAAACGCGTCTCGAGAACTCAAGGCCTGTCACACCTTATGTACAATACGTCCACCTTGTGCTTAGCCGATGTGGGATTGCGCCTACCTAAGGTGTCACATACACCCCCCCTTTAGGGACTCAGTGTCCTCGCTGAGGTTTGCCCCACCACCAGCCATAAGGACAAGGCTTGGCTCTGATACCAAGTCTGTAACATCCCAGGCTCTACCGAGATATTGTCCGCTTTAGGCCCCAGGCCCGCACGGTTTTGTTCCTGGGCCAGGGATCCACCTCCTAGCCCAAAACGCGTCTCGGGGACTCAAGGCCTGTCGCACCTTATGTACAGTACGTCCACCTTGTGCTTAGCCGATGTGGGATTGCGCCTAAGGTGTCACAAGATTAATGTAGTATAATGATTATTTAATAAAATAGCAATATGTATATACAGACACACTTCAGTTCAATTTATATCATTATTAATCTAAAATTCATTACAATTTCACAATATCACCTAATAAATACGTTTCAATATATAGATATATAGATATCTAGATATAACAATAAACTATTATATATATTTTTAAAATTAAAATTTTCAATGGTTCATTATCCCATACACACATGTTCATTTTGTTTAAAAATAAATTTTAAAAAGTAATAATGTACAATTTTTGAAAGACTTAATTATGTATATTCTATTTGAAAATTTATTTTAAAAATATATATCCAGTCAAACTATATGAACATAAAAAAGAAAAAAGAAAAAATAGTATAAAATATAATTTTTTTTATCTATCTCCTAAATAAAATATTTAAAATATATATATATATAATATATATATATCCTGAAGCAAAAAAAAATGTTATAAAAAGCTGATTGGTGTTCATCTATGTGTTGTGATTGTATTTTTTTTTTATCCACTCTCATTAATAAATATAACAAATATTTTAAATTATTTAAATTATAAATTTAGCTTTTATCTAGGATTAGTTGGATTTTAAAATTTGAAATTCAACATGGTATCATATTTTATATATATCACTTTTCTCTTTCCCTCAAATACTCAGAGACTCAGATGATTTCCTTCCTATTGGAGTCCTTATTTATTTTATTTTTATATTTTGTATATATATTACAATAATTTTTTTTTTTTGAAATCAAGAGTGACACACCCATTTTGAATCCATGGATAGGATGTAAAATAATTTGTGTTCATGTGATTTTTAAGCATTAATTGAAACATATTGGAAAATAAATAAATAAAAAATAAATATATAATAAAAAAATAAACATATTACTCAAAGGTTTTGCTAATTCTCTTGAATTTGGTTAAATATCATGGCTTCATATATTTAAATTTTAAATTTTTTGCACTATTAAATATTTATAAAAAATATAATATATAATATGACAATAAAATAACTACGTAATGTGCGGGCCTTCATCTAGTTATAATTAAAATAAAATCAAATATTTAAAAAATAACTTTTAAAAAAATAAATATACAAATTTTTAAATGTCTCATTATCATATATATTTATGAAAAAATAAATTTAAAATAGATAAAATTTAAAATTTTAAAATGCTTAATTATCTATATGTATTTGTTTAAAAAATAATTTTAATAAAGTATGTCCAATCAACTAAAAAAATATAATTTTCTAATCAGTCATGATTAAGGTTATTTTGGAATTTTCAAATTACATCAAGAGCGCTATCAAAAATCTCATTATTTCTCCTTACTTCCATGTTTATATATAGTATAGGTAGATTATTATAAATATAGAATGATAGATTTAATCCTTTCATGTATGAAGAGTCATTTTGACTGTTATGTGAAAAACTAAATAGTGATTTTGTCATAGGAGCGTCAAAATGGGTTTGAATACCGAATACGAAACAAATTATGTAACAAGATTTGATCAACACAAAAATAATTTATTTAATAATTGTGTTGAATTATTGAATATGAAAATTTAATATAGATATAATATACATTATCCATTTAAGTAAAAGGGTTGTGTACGGATAAAAAAACCCAACCAGACCCACTGAACTTATATATATATATATATATATATATATATATATGATAATTATAATATTTAACTAAAACATACTTAAAAATACAATCACTTAACAAAATGCATATATCGCTCAATATTCAAAATAAAAAATCATAAAAAATAAAATTATAAAAAAAATACAATTAACGTACAAAATAAAATTACATATATTATATTGAAATTACTTTGTTATCCTTAATATTAAACCGATTATTCAAATTTTGCGAGTTAACCATGATAATATCCATTTAAACTCATATTATGTATGGGTCACATGTTTATGATACGAATTCTTTTAAACTTAATTATAACTCGTTTAATTTCCTTGTTATATGAATTATATTTCCATATTGTGACCTAGTTTAATACACTTAAATGAATGATTTCATAATAAATATTAAAAATTAAATAAAAATGACATTAAGAATGTAAAGGACTAAATAATCGATTATCATGGAATATTTAACGGTAAAGAAGTACTTTTTAAATGGAGAAGCATAATAATTTGATAGTATTAGCTCCCAATAATGAATTCATGATTTTGCTAGTTGTGCTACTAATTTTGACAAAAATTTAGAGATAGAATGTTAATCCTTCTTTGTTTTTATTAAAGTCTTTAATTTATTTATTATGTGCTTAAGTGTTTGATTTGATGCATAGAAGTGTAGATGTGGTGATTAAACATTATTTTCCATCTCATAAATATAGACTTATTTTTGTTTTCATACAAATTAAAAATATAGTATCTTTTTAATAAAAAATTTTATCCGCATTTCTTTGCATTACCATATTAATATTAGAGGTTACTTGTAAAAAAAATTAAAAGAAAAATTGTTGATAATAAGTTCCCTCTACTTATAATGACTTGCATCTAAATACAATTAAAATAAATTCATAAATTACATACACAAAAATATATTTGGAGAAATTTGCATGGCTAATAAATAAAATTTATAGTTAAATTGAATATCTTATTCATGAACCTTGATTAAATTTATAGAGAATGTTAAAAACATATATTCAGAATAAAAAAAATCAAGTATTATTTACGGCAATTGTATTCAGAATAATTAGTATTTATTTAAAAGAAAAAACTTAAAAATTAAAATTTATTAAAATAGATAGAATTTAAAATTTTGAAATATTTAATTATCTATATGTATTTATTTAAAAATAATTTAAATAAAATATAATTTTCTAATTGGTGATGACTAAAGTTATTTTAGGATTTTTAAATTTCATCAAGGACGCTATCAGAATCACATTATTCCTCCTCCCTCTCCTATTCCCACGTTTATATATATATAGTATAGATCTACTTATTTTTAATCTACTCTTCCACCAAGTAATGGACAATTATCCTCATAAATTTTAAAATACTAATACTACTATTGCTTTAAAGTATTAATGTTACACTTATTTTTAATAAATCTTTGGAATTTCTATATATTTAATTTGTATACTCTTTTTTAATAAATGTGGAAAATTAAATTACTCTTAGGTATTTACTCTTCGTTTAAAGAAAAAGAGATAAAAGAAGTTATGTGCTGTTGTGGTACTTCTAAAGCTTGAAGACTAGATGGGTTCGCTATGGAGTTTTATAAGTCATGTTGGGAAACAATAAAAGGGGACATAGTTAGATTTTCCAAGATTTTTACAATCATAGTAAGTTTTCTAAAGGAATAACTCCAGTTTTATTACTTTAATCTCAAAATCTTTGTCGCCACAAAGGTTGAATGACTATAGACCAATTTCTTTGATTGGGAGTGTGTATAAACTGGTATCTAATTTACTCTCTTTGAGATTGAGGTGAGTTATGCAGTCAATTATGGGGAGAAACTAAACGGCTTTTGTTGGAGGGTATCAAATATCAGATGGCGTTCTGATTTGCAATGAGTTAATACATGCTTTGAAGAAAAGGAAACATAAGGCGATTCTTTTTTAAGGCTGACTTTCAGAAAGCGTATGACTTGGTTAATTAGAACTTTCTCTTTCTTATGATGTCTAACATGGTTGGGTAAAAAATGACAAAGATGGATTAAGGAATGTTTACAGACTTCTTATTAGTGCTAGTAAATGGGTGTCCTACCAAAGAATTTTAGATGTCTGACAGTAGGTTTTCGCAAGTGTACGAAATCGAGACAAGTAATATATAGTGAGAAAATATCATATCCACAGGGATTGTATATCAAGTACCAAAATTATGTTAACCTATTATTATTTAAAAGACAATAAGAGAGATTTGTTATAAAGAAAGTAAATTTGAAAATAAAACAGAAGAGATCAAGCAACAAAGTTAGGTGAAAAGAAACCAAGGATTTTAAACTACTAGGGAATTTGATTTCACTTAATTCTATCCAATTTATTTCATTAGTCTATTAATCGATTTTAATTGTTCAAGTAGGAGAAACAACCCTAAATTCACTAATAAGCTCTCCCGATGTTTTGTTAGCTATTCTAATCTAATCTAATTACCTATCTTTCAATAGAGAAATCAGACATAAATTAAATCACTAAGTTTTATGGTTGTTTTGTGAATTTATAACCTAAGGTCATTAACTTATGAAAACCCCCCTTGAGTCAAACCATATAGCTTCCGCATCAAGTTATTATTCTCAAGTAATTCATTACCTTTTTCATATCAAAAACCCTTCTTCCGATAGTGATTAATGAAATAATTCAATCCAAGGGAGAAACTCTGTCGGGAAGCTTT
This sequence comes from Jatropha curcas, assembly GCF_041381405.1. NCBI lineage: Eukaryota > Viridiplantae > Streptophyta > Magnoliopsida > Malpighiales > Euphorbiaceae > Jatropha > Jatropha curcas. The sequence goes on from NC_143157.1 coordinate 17,771,869, forward strand.
AAGTTCAATAATAAATTATAGCAAGAACAATGAAAAACAAATCTAGTATTAATAAATTGGATAGAATTAAGTTACATCAAATCCCTAGTATAAGAGCTTAGCTAGACATAGTAATTAAATAAAACTCAGTAATATTTGAATAAACCTTCATAGTCAGTGATGAACAATAAAGAGAAAAACAAGATTAAGAGTTTAGAGATAAAACTAGGTAACAGCTATGTGGAATGACTTCCTTGAATCTTGGCACAAAGCTTGGATGCTTGAGACTTCTTAAGAGAGAGAGAACTACGTATAAAACTACTCAAATTTGAGATACCAGTTAATGAAAAGCTCCCCTCTTTATATAGAGCTCCTGAAGGCAAATCTGACTCCGTTTAGGAAATAGAATCCTTATTAAGTACAAAATCTTCTATAGGAGATCATGACTGTTTAGGCCTTGGATTTCTTCGTAGTTAGGACTCCTTTCTCTTCCAAAATAGGTCTAGATCTTGTTTGGTATGTTTAGGAAACACTCCGAGGCGGGCCCATGTGAGAAAAAGGATTGATTTGTGTTTTTAGTTCACACCAGTTCTGCCTTCGAAGCACGAGCGTGGTATGATGCACGGCTTGGGCATGCTCAAGTCTGGAACTCTGGCTGATTGGGCACGGGCCGTGCTATGCAACACGCTCCAAAGTAGTCCTTGTGGCACGGGCGTGCGCATTAGCACGGGTTGGGCGTGCTTGTGTCTGACTCTCCAAGATAGATTTTGTTATGGGCGTGCTAGGCAAGCACGCCCTTGAGTTTCGTTTGGGCACGGGCGTGCCATTTAGCACAGGCTGGCCGTGCTTGCTCCTGACTCTCCACTTGATTCCTTAGTTTTCAGCACGGGAATGCCTTTTAGCACAGGCTGGGCGTGCTCTAGACTGAGTATTTTACTTTATAATGCTCTTTTTTGTGCCAAAACTCTGCAAATTTCTTTCAGATCAAGTGGGTTATGATTCAAGGAAGCTTTTAACAAAATTATACTTAAAATGAATTAAAAACAAATCAAAGTGATAAAATTTACTAAAATTCTAATTAAAAACTATACTAAAAATACTATAAAATTGACACCTATCAATGTCCAAAGGGTTAAAATGTGTAGATCCTCTATCTCCTTTTCTTTTTCTCATGGTGGCTGAACGTCTAAACATCCTATTGAGAAATGCAATGGTTGTTGGTCTAATATCAGGGGGTTAAGGTGGGGGAGGGTGAAGTTATAATATCTCATCTACAATTCGCAGATGATTCGGTTATATTTAATGACGTTGAGGAAGAGCAAATTCGCAATTTAAGAAGAATTTTAGTGTGTTTTTAGTTTCTGTCGGGTCTTTGTTCAGTAAAAGTAGACTATTTGGGGTAAATCTTTCTAAAGAAGAATTTATTAATTTTGATTCAATATTAGAATGTGATGCCAAACAAATTTCCCTCTTTGTTTCTTGGCATTCCCATTATCAGCAGTCCAAGAAAGATTGTTACATGGTCTATGGTGATTCAGAAATTTGAAAAAAGGTTATCTTTGTGGAAGGCTAGAAACTTCTCCTTTAGGGGTAAGATTGCATTGATCAAGTCTGTTTTAGCTTTTGTGCCTCTTTACTACATGTCTGTGTTTAAAGCTCCTTCAGTAGTAATCAAGAAAATAGAGACAATTTAGAGGAGGTTCTTGTGGGGTAAGGGATGAATAATGAAAGACCGGTAAATTGGGTTGCTTTGAAAAACATTTGTAGGAACAAAAAATTGGGGGCTATGGTGTCCCTAATTTCAGATAGAAAAACATAGTTCTTTTAGGTAGGTGGTGTGGAGGTTTAAGGCTGAGAGTGGCTTTCTTTGGAAAAAAAATTCTAATCTCAAAATATAATAATGAGGGTATGCTGAATGTTGACATGGATAATGAGTTTTGAAAAAAGTTATCTACTATGTGGAAAGATATTATGGAGGTAAGGGTTTCTTCCCCCCCCTTTTTTAAAGGGGGTTTTAGATGGATGTTAGGAGATGGGTATTTGATTAAATTTTGGATGGGCTTATGGGTTGAAGATGTGGCGCTGTCTTCTTTGTTTCCCAGGTTATTGGAGTCGATGTTCCTTTTCGAAGGGTAGAGTCAAAGTATAGTGTCGAACAAATATATGTAAATATTGAGTTCTATGGTGGTGAACTAAATGGAGTCAATTATAGTGATCCTACTACTATGAAAAATATGGTACATGTGCTAAATTGGGTGAAAATTTTTGAATTAGATAATGCTACTTTGAAATCTGATGGTGTCTTTTGCAGCAGTCCAAGAGGTTGGTTTACTTTTGGCTATGCTTCGTTTGCTCTTCTTTTTCTTTAAACAGATTTGGCACGGTGCTCGAAATTTGTTCAGAGATGTTTTTGTTGGTATTGATCTAGATTTAGATGCTCTAGATAAGTTAAAAATAAAAGAGTAATAGTTTGTGAGTGGATATTTTTAAAATAGTAAATGAGTGTGGAGTATAGAGTGGCTGCGAGAATTGAGGAGCTAGTATTGAGATCAACTTTTCAAGAGGCTAGAAAATTTGTGTGTTTTGCCCAATAATGAAGATAGATTAGTCTAGTCTTTTTGTAAACAAGGTAAATTCTCAGTCAAGAATTTATCATGTTTATTGAAAGAGGCTGAGTTGGAGGTGGATAGAGTTCCTTATAATCTAAAATTGGTGTGATCACTGTGAATACTCAAATTTTGAGGCTAAAAAAAAGCCAGTTTTCCCGGCCGCGGCGGTGGCGGCCGCCCTTAAAGGCGGTGGTAGCCGCTATCGCCACTTGCGGCAGCCGCCGGCGACAGCGGCTGCAATCGCCTGTGAATACCCATTTTTTGAGGCTCAAAGAGCCAGGTTTCCCGGACTGCAAACAGTCCGGCCGGACCGGAGGCCATTCGAAAAATTCACCGGAAGTATGCCAATATGGTACTTGAAATGTCCGGAAAATTACGAGGAGCACGGAACTGGTCCCGGAATATTTTTTGGAGGTCCGGAACTCCTGGAAAAACCTCCGAAAGAAAAGAATATAGTAGAACCACCGAGCTCTAGCGATTCGGCCGCCGGAGCCGCCGGGATCAGGCGGCCAGTCCGGCGGCTCAGCCGCCGAGCTCCGGCGGCTCGGCCGCCGAAATAGTCCGTTTTTGCTTATAAATAGTGGCCCCGGCACTCATTTCAAGGTACTTAGTGTGTGTTGACGGACGCTCCTTCTCCCCCTACGCTTCTTGCGATTCTTTTACTGCTTTTTCTGCATTTTTAATTTAGTTTTTATTGCTTTCTTGTTGTGATACTTAGTCACTTAAATTAAATTAATTTTAATTAATATTCCCCAAACGAGGAGCTTAATCTGGAGCTAAGAAGTGGCCGAAGACTGACCCAGGTAATAATTAAACCCTGTCTATTTAATTTTAGCACTTCATGCATATTTCTCTTCTACTCCTAAATTCTACAACTGCATAAATGCATTCACGTCATGAATTTGACAAATAAATTGCCTCAATTAATTAAGTTCAGGCTAAGATACCCGGTTAATCAATAATCGTGGTATTCATGCCAAACTCCGACAATATCGGCTAAAAAGACCTAGTTAATTAATAACTATGGTCAATTGCCTTTATTTCGAACAGTCCGGCTTAAGGCCAATTAATCAATAATTGTGGCTAAAAAGCCTTAATCAATCACGTTTTTGGTAACAAATTGCCTACAATTAAATCAATCACATTTTGGCAACAAATTGCCCACGGTTCAATCAATTTTTAGCAAACAAATTGCCTATAAATTAGATTAACCACTTTTTAGCGACAAATCGCTTAAATAAAAAAGCTTTGGCAAAATGCCTTAGAACTAATCAATCTTTTAGCTAAAAGCCTTCAAACAATCATTTTGGCGATAATCGCCCAAATCAATCAAACTTTTGGCAACAAATTGCCTAAATCAAGCTTTTGGCTAGAAGCCTTCAAATACCAACTTTTGGCACAAATGCCTTAATCACTTTGGCGATAAATCGCCTAACCTTTTTTTGGCAATAAATTGCCTAAATCAACACATTTTGGCTAAAAGCCTTCAAATACCGACTTTTGGCACAAATGCCTTAATCATTTTGGGCGACAATCGCCCAACAAAACATCTTTTGGCAATAATAAGCCCAAACATCAATTTTTGGCAAACTAATTGCCTAAACCAATCCTTTTGGCTAAAAGCCATTAAAATCAACATTTTTGGCATCAAATGCCTAAAATCAAATCAATCAATCCTTTGGCAAAATGCCAAAACAAAATGCATAAAGCATACACACACTCATGCATAAAGCATACCCATTCAAAGCCCTTTAAAAAAGGCCTATCGAACTACGTTGACTTTGATCTTCCATTCAAACGGAAGTACGTAGGCACGTTCGGGATTTAACCCCGAGCGGCAAGTCGAAATCACATAAACTTTTTCATTGGTCCAAGTACTTCATCTTTCTTGCAAAGCATTCATTTTTTTGGTTAGTTTATCAGCATGACATAGTCTCGGGATCCACCTCGGGTTCGTAGACCATGCCTTAAACTTTGGGTTAATTAATCTAGTAACTAGGTTAATTAAAATTGGAGTCACTTAGGGTTTTTCCTAGTTTACCCGAAAATAATTAAACAAGGTGGCGACTCATACATTCACGTGCATTTCTTCCTTTAGTCACATGCATTCATATCCATGATGTTTTGGGGAGGGGTTCACAGTTTGGCGACGCTGCTGGGGAATCATGCAATCATTGTGCATGGAGAGGACTACAATTGTTGTGTAACTAACCTGCCCTTCTTTAGGGTATTATTTTACGATGCTTTGTTTTGCAGGGTACCTTGACACGAATCGAGTATTCTTTCTTTAAGAATACTTGATAAAGAAATGTGGACTCATGTGTACAAGTTAATTAAAACATGTTAAATTTGTTGATTTATTTGCACGATCGAGAATCTTTTTCTCCATTTCATAAAAAATGAATTTCAAATGAATTTCTTCTCTCTCTGTTCAAACTTCTGAGTCTGGATAGCAAGTAGCGCTGAGCGGCAGGTCTCTTTGATTATGTCGACGGACAGCCAAAGCGTCCTCCTTGTTACCGCAAACCACTCCTAATCCTTTTGGGGGTGGCCCATGAGTATGCGTACTGTTGGACCCACGCGAAACTCTTTGTTTCACATGTGGTTAGGTATATCCATGCTCAAGGTTCAAGGGTCCCTTTATAAGCCTATTCTCTATTTGTGTCATAGCCTATAGAACCTATCCTTTAGGACTGTATGCACCCAATGATCTGAATCATATCATAAAATGAATTATGTTGTGATGTTGTACGCATTCATGCATTCATCCCATGTTTCACAAAAAAAAACATTCCATTTTAAAGCTGGGAAACCACATTTTGGTCCCTAAGACCTGGAAAATTACATTTTGGTCTTTAGGCCCAAAAATTCCCAATTTGGCCACAGAGGCCCAAAAATTCCCAATTTAGCCCCAAAGGCCCAAAAAATTCCCATTTCGGCCACTAAGGCCCAGAAGTTCACATTTTGGCCACAGAGGCCCAGAAGTTCACATCTTGGCCCCGAAGGCCCAAAAATTCTCAAGTTGGCCCCTAAGGCCCAAAAATTTCCAATTTGGCCCCAGAGGCCCAAAAATTCTCAATTTGGCCCCGAAGGCCCAAAAACTCTCGATTTGGCCCCAAAGGCCCAAAAATGCCCATTTTGGCCACAAAGGCCCAAAAGTTCACATTTTGGCCCCTAAGGCCCAACAAAAAATCTTCTTTGAGAACTTAGGGCCTTTCGAAAAGTCAAGGTGTCCAGCCCTAAGCACTCTACTTTACATATCACATCCCATTGGGTCCTATCCTAGGTGTCCTAGCATACCAACATTACCCTACATTGTTTGGTCACACCCCCCCCCTCATCACAAGGGTCAAGTCCAAATACTTTACCTATACACTACCCTACCTCACACTATCTCACATACCCTATGAAAACACCTTATATAGGATAGTCTAATCGTTTTTGACTATGTCCTTTCACAGGTACCCACTGTTCGCACATCAGTGCCAATCACACCTACACTACCATCCCCAACATCACCAGCTACACCAGCTTCACCTACAACTCCAACAACCCCACCTGCATCAATGGCATCAATCTCTGACATCCAAAATCTCATAGAACAACTGGAGGCCAGAATGGAGGCCAGAATGAATGAGGCATTGGCTGCCCAGAGGACTGCCCTAATAGCTGAACTAGGTGGTGGTAATGGAAATGGGGCTTCAGCTGGGGGAAGTGGACCTGCTACCTCCAATCAGGGACCTACTGCTGAACCGACAAACCCTGCCCTTAACCTGGATGACATGCCCTCCAGAACTGCTTCTGAGCTGGAAGCTCAGAAAATGAGACAGAAGCTGAAATTGTTGGAAAGGTCTATTACTGCCCTCAAGACACACAAGGAAGTGGTGGACATGGACTCCTTGTCCTTGTTCCCCGAAGCAAGATTACCTACAAAATTCAAGATGCCTAACATGGACAAGTTTGACGGAACCATTTGTCCCAAAACGCACCTGAAAATGTATGTGGGTGCCCTCAACCCGTTTGGCCTGAACAGCGAGCTCCTTGCTCAGTTGTTTCAGCAATCTTTGACTGGTGTTGCATTAAGATGGTTTGTAAGCTTAGATCGTTCCAAAATGAAGAATTGGTAGGACATATGCAATGCTTTCAACACGCAATACCATTATAATATCGAAGTGGATGTTACCCGGAGGGAGCTGGAAACCACTAAACAAAAGAACAATGAGCCCTTCTCCTCGTTCCTTTCGAGGTGGAGAGCCAAAGCTGCTCAAATGATCAACCGACCCTCTGAACAGGAACAAGTTGACATAATAATCAAGAATTTACTGCCTGTCTACCAGTCATAGCTTCAAACACAGTACTTGCCTACGTTCCAATCGCTCATTGCGACTGCAACTAAGGTGGAAGACTTAATCCAGTTGGGTCAACTCAAAAAAGACTCATACTAGAAGCAGAATCATGCTGGACTTTGAAAAACCGTCTACAAGACCTGGTTGACAATGGGTCCATCATCCCTAAGAGCAAGCTGAACATCAACCAATCCCTTGCCTAACCATGGGATTAATGAAAAAAAATTTTTGCTGAACAAGAATCGTTCGATCCTTTCGAACTTTTCTTAAAAATGAATGAAGTTTGTGTCTGAGAAGGTTGAGATCAAGCCTCCAAAAGAACAAAGGAATTGTTCAAGACCAACAATATGTCTGATCGATTGAAGCATCGAGAAGAACAAAGTCACTACAGTCAATCCAATCCTAGTCCATCACAGTCCACCTAGAGTCTATCTTTTAGGGTCTAGTTTTTTTGCTTTTCATTTTCATTTCCATTCAAGTTTTCATTCAATTCAAATTTGTAAATCTAAGTGTCTTTTGTACACAAATTTTGTCTTATCAATAAAAAGGGATCAGTTTACGCTACAATCATGTTTATACTCTTTCCCTATCCTTTCCTATGAAAGCACAAAAAAAAATCGAAAAAATAATAAAAAATTGAAAAAAAATGATGACAAAGAAAAGATAATAAAAATTGGCAAAGAAAAATGCATTCATTTGCTCTGCATCAATCAAAGCTAGGGGCATCCTAAGAAGCACCATCAAAGGGGAAGTTTTGAAGGGTAATCATGGAAAGGATCCAGCAAAGGGTACGCAAGACTTCAAACAGTACCGAGGCAAAGCCGATTGAAGGGGTTAGGGCCAGAATGGTTTCTCTGAAAACCTAGGAATGGAAGATGCTCCGACAGAGAGGTGTCTGAATTTTGAGCTTAAAAGCGACAGAATAAAGAAGTTATGTTTGGAATTGGGTTGGGTCTGCACGAAGTCGCAATGTTATCCATACACTACTCAAGTCATCTAAGAATCAAGTTGCCTCGAAATTCTTTATGGAGAGGCTGCTTCTAAGCAAGCAAAAGGAAAAATGGGACAAAAGGAACCCCTGGTCAAAAGGAAGCAAACAAGCAAAAGAAGAAATGGGTCAAAAGGAACAGGAAATCAAGTTGTCAGAAACGGGTCAACTGCAAGCTCTCCATTAAATTCAAGCCCATCAAGGGTAGATGATAAATCATTTCAGCCATAAGGACAAAGACCAAGCGGCTGCTCACATTTTGAAAAAGCAAGTTAAAAGAAGCAGTCATTTCCACGAATTGGATGACAACAAACACCTTGAAAATCAAGCGCCAAGCATGGCACAAGTACAAGTGTCCTTATAAACAAGGACCATTTCTCAAAACAAGGAAAAGGAAGAGTCTCCTCAAAATTCCTTATGGAGAGGAGAACCATTGAGGAAATAAGCTTCAAATTCAGAGGAAGATAAAGTTCAAGAAAAGGGATCAAGTCAACCTCAAGAATTCAAACATGGCGAAGCCACAAACTCAAAGCATAAAAGCTTCTTCAACACTTAAGCCACTCAAGTTACCACCACAATGTGGGTATTCAAAACTCTTTGTGATGAATACAAGTCATATTTCAGTCAACTAGTGGTAAAACCACTACAACAACAAAGTCAGATTCGCCTAGGGTCATCACTATCATACGAGCTCGAGTCAATAAGTTGATTCAACATCATCAAAGTCGGGAATGAATCCCATAAAGGCATCAAGTCGGGAAGGAATCCCGCAAAGACATCAAGCCGGGAAGGAATCCCGCAAAGACATCAAGCCGGGAAGGAATCCCGCGAAGAAATCAAGTCAGAAATGAATGTTGCATCAACATCAAGTCGGGAAAGAATCCCGCAAAGACATCCAGTCGGGAGGGAATCCCGCAAAGACATCAAGCCGGGAAGGAATCCTGTGAAGAAATCAAGTCAGAAATGAATTCTGCATCAACATCCAGTCGGGAAGGAATCCCGCAAAGACATCAAGCCGGGAAGGAATCCCGCGAAGAAATTAAGTCAGAAATGAATTCTGCATCAACATCAAGCCGGGAAGGAATCCCGCAAAGACATCCAGTCGGGAAGGAATCCCGAAGAAATCAAATCGGAAATGAATTCCACAATCAGCATTAAGTCGGAATTGAATTTTGCTCCAACAGCAAGTCGGAAATAAATTTCACACCAAGACGGAAAGGAATTCCGCACTAACAGCAAGTCGGAGATGAATTTCGCACCAGCCGAGCACAAAGTTCGCATCCCCGAAGGAACTACGAAAGACCTGATTCTCCCCATCCCCCGAAGAGTTCTTGGAGATACGTAGGCAGCCACAAAGGCGCGGTCACAAACATAAGTTTGCATCATAAATAGCATTTTCTCTTTGCCAATATAAAAAATAAAAAAAAATAAAAAAAAGAGAAGAAAAGAAAAATAAAAGCTAGAGTCGAAAATCCGAAAGGACGGCTTCAGGCAAGAATTGAGCCCACTAGGCCGAAAACCCGAAAGGGCGGTCTAGGCAAAAGTCGGGCAAAGAGCCTGCTAGAGTCGAAAACCCGAAAGGGCGGCTACACGCAAAAGTTAAGGCAAAAAAAATAAAAAATAAAAAGTGCTTTCATGAATTCTTTTAGAGAGTCCATTTTTTGTAGGATAAACAGCAAAGTATGTCCTTTTAAAAAAAAATCCCTTTCAAAGGTCTCCTCGGGAGTTCCTTTGAGTCAAAATTCACTATAAGAAAAATTTGAGTCTCTAAATCGAGTCTCCAGTGAGTCTCTAAAATCAAGTCTCCATCACCAGTGGTCATTCCACAACGAGTCACAAAGATCGAGTCATTCTCAAAAGTTCGTTTTGAAAGTGTCACTCTTTGAGTCATTCCTCGAAAAAAAGAGAGAGAGGAAAATGTCAATTCAATCCCCGGGATTTCCAAACAACCCTGAAAAAAATGTCAAACATAATCATTGAGAGATAATTCTTTAATACCTTGTCTCCACTCGGACCATCGTTTCTTTGATTCTTTCAGACGAACGATGTCATCCACATTGTCCGTTTCCTCGAGTCATATAAGTGGCTTTGTTCTCTTTGATTCCTCAATCGATTGGACAAGTACAATACCAATGTCTTGAAGTATTCCATAGTCAGCACCATTTTGGGGGCAAGAAGTGATAAGAACCTTCACCATTCTCCCATCACAGAAGTAATCACGGAATTTTTAGTCTTTCATTAAGAAGAAATTCTATGTCAGCTAATAAGGGCATCAACTCTCTCAAGCAGGGGGCAAAATCCTCCAATTCTGATTCAGGGGCAAGTGTTAAAAAAAAAAAAACATACACAACCCAGGGTAGAACCCAACCATCGTCAATCTCTTTTACACAAACCCAGGGTAGAACCCGGTTAATGGTTAACCTTTTGTTTTACATAAAACCTAGGGTGAAACCCTAACCAATAACCAACCATTTTTCGTCCAAAACCAAGCCATTTGATCATTTCGACTTTAGGTGGACCCATGGTTCTCAAAGAAAAAAAATAAAACAAATCTCTTTTCAAGCCCTCATTAAGAGGCAAAACATCTTTTCAAGTCCTCTAAGAGGCAAAATCTCTTTTCGAGCCCTCATTAAGAGGCAAAACATCTTTCCAAGTCCTCATTAAGAGGCAAAACATCTTTTCAAGTCCTCTAAGAGGCAAAATCTCTTTTCAAGCCCTCATTAAGAGGCAAAACATCTTTTCAAGTCCTCTAAGAGGCAAAATCTCTTTTCAAGCCCTCATTAAAAGGCAAAACATCTTTTCAAGTCCTCTAAGAGGCAAAACTTCTTTTTAAGTCCTTAAAGAGGCAAAAACATCTTTAAGTTACAAACATAAATCCATGCATTTGATCATTTCATTTCAAAGAAAAAACCACGGCGGGGTTTCCTCCTCTGCCCATCCTCAAAATTTGCTCCTTCAGACAACCACTGGCTCTCATAAATCATTTTTATGATAGCCAGTGGGGGGCAACTGTGAATACTCAAATTTTGAGGCTAAAAAAAAGCCAGTTTTTCCGGCCGTGACGGTGGTGGCCGCCCTTAAAGGCACAAAGGCAGGGGCCCGGCCGCCGAAACAGTCCGTTTTTGCCTATAAATAATGGCCCCGGTACTCATTTCAAGGTACTCAGGCTGTGTTGACGGACACTCCTTCTCCCCTACGCTCCTTGCGATTCTTTTACTGCTTTTTCTGCATTTTTAATTTAGTTTTTATTGCTTTCTTGTTGTGATACTTGGTCACTTAAATTAAATTAATTTTAATCAATATTCCCCAAACGAGGAGCTTAATCTGGAGCTAAGAAGTGACCGACGACTGACCCAGGTAATAATTAAACTCTGTCTATTTAATTTTAGCACTTCATGCATATTTCTCTTCTACTCCTAAATTCTACAACTGCATAAATGCATTCACGTCATGAATTTGATAAATAAATTGCCTCAATTAATTAAGTTCAGGCTAAGATACCCGGTTAATTAATAATCATGGTATTCATGCCAAACTCCGACAATATCGGCTAAAAAGACCTAGTTAATTAATAACTACGGTTAATTGCCTTTATTTCGAACAGTCCGGCTTAAGTCCAATTAATCAATAATTGTGGCTAAAAAGCCTTAATCAATCACGTTTTTGGCAACAAATTGCCTACAATTAAATCAATCACATTTTGGCAACAAATTGCCCACGGTTCAATCAATTTTTAGCAAACAAATTGCCTATAAATTAGATTAACCACTTTTTAGCGACAAATCGTTTAAATCAAAAAGCTTTGGCAAAATGCCTTAGAACTAATCAATCTTTTGGCTAAAAGCCTTCAAACAAGCATTTTGGCGACAATCGCCCAAATCAATCAAACTTTTGGCAACAAATTGCCTAAATCAAGCTTTTGGCTAGAAGCCTTCAAATACCAACTTTTGGCACAAATGCCTTAATCACTTTGGCAACAAATCGCCTAACCTTTTTTTGGCAATAAATTGCCTAAATCAACACATTTTGGCTAAAAGCCTTCAAATACCTACTTTTGGCACAAATGCCTTAATCATTTTGGGCGACAATCGCCCAACAAAACATCTTTTGGCAATAATAAGCCCAAACATCAATTTTTGGCAAACTAATTGCCTAAACCAATCCTTTTGGCTAAAAGCCATTAAAATCAACATTTTTGGCATCAAATGCCTAAAATCAAATCAATCAATCCTTTGGCAAAATGCCAAAACAAAATGCATAAAGCATACACACACTCATGCATAAAGCATACCCATTCAAAGCCCTTTAAAAAAGGCCTATCGAACTACGTTGACTTTGATCTTCCATTCAAATGGAAGTACGTAGGCACGTTCGGGATTTAACCCCGAGCGGCAAGTCGAAATCACATAAACTTTTTCATTGGTCCAAGTACTTCATCTTCCTTGCAAAGCATTCATTTTTTTGGTTAGTTCATCAGCATGACATAGTCTCGGGATCCACCTCGGGTTCGTAGACCATGCCTTAAACTTTGGGTTAATTAATCTAGTAACTAGGTTAATTAAAATTGGAGTCACTTAGGGTTTTTCCTAGTTTACCCGAAAATAATTAAACAAGGTGGCGACTCATCCATTCACGTGCATTTATTCCTTTAGTCACATGCATTCATATCCATGATGTTTTGGAGAGGGGTTCACAATCACCTATTATTCCAACAAAAGTTTCCTTTTTTATTTGGAGAGCTATGATTAATAGAATCCCATGTAGAAATAATCTCCTCAGCCGGCTTATTTTATCAATTTCTCTAGACTGTTGTTGCCCTCTTTGCGCTTCTGAGATTAAGTCTGCTATTCATCTCATTCTGCTGTTTCCTTTTGCTAGAAAGATTTGGGAGGGTGTATTGAGATGGTGGAATGTGAACTGGGCACTGCCTAGTTCCTTGATAGACTTGAGTTGACAATGGCAAAGTATCTTAAAAATAAAAGGTACATCTCTTTCCTGGAATTCATTAATGGGTGTTGCTTCCATGGTCGTTATGGTTGGTAAGAAGTAAAGTGATTTTCAATAGTGAGATTAAGAGGACGGAAAAGTGGTGGATTTGATTAAAGTTAGATGTTTTGAATTATTAAAAGCGAAAGATGAGATTGGATCCTTTAATCTCAGTGATTGGTTTGCTTTTCCAGTAGAGGTCTATAAGTCAGGTTGTGCAGTTGGTACAAAGTCGTCGGTTTCTATTAAGGAGGCTTTTTGGATCAATCCAGCAGTAGTTTGGATGAAGTTCAACATTGATGGTTCTTCTCTAGGAAAGTTAGGCCCTGCAAGTGTTGGTGGTGTTTTGAGAGATAGTTCAGGTTATGTGAAATTCATTTTTTTTCATGCGTTGGGATTATTTAATCTAGTGAAGCTGAAATTCTCACTAATTTTGCAGCCATTGAGTTTTATTGAGAATCGCTTTTAAGCTTTGTCCATTGATTGTGGAATCTGATTTCAAAAATGTGTTATGTTGGATTTTACAAAAGCATGATAGACCTTGGAGATTATGGGAAAAATTTAATAGTTTTGATTGTATTGTGAATCAACTTAAGAAGGTTCAATTTATTTTTGTCCATAGGAATGGGAATTGCTTTGTTAACAGTCTAGCGAAAAAAGGAGTGACTGCTACGTCTCTGTTCCTAGCGTGGTGTAGAAATTAAAGGAAAGACTATGTTTTATTTCTTTCAATTTGTGATAATATTTTCAACCTCTACTCCACTATATATATACAAAAATTGTTCCAATATAGGAAGTAATCTAAATAGGAATATCCCTAAACTAGGAAACATAATCTTTACACTAATTAGGAATAAACCTAAACTAGGAAACACAATATTTACTTTAATCACAAAGATTTCAACACTCCCCCTCAAGTTGGTGCATAGATATTACTCATGCCCAACTTGCAAACTAAAGGATGAAACAACTTGCTATGCAAACCCTTTGTGAAAACATCAGCTAGTTGCTCTTTTGAAGCTATATAGGAGACGCTTATAACACCTTCAACTATCTTCTCTTTTATAAAGTGACGATCAATCTCTATGTGCTTAGTTCCATCATGCTGGACTGGATTGTTCATAATACTGATGGCTGCTTTACTATCACAAAACAAAGATATATTTGTTGTTTCAACCAACTTTAACTCTTCCATTAATCTGCACAACCATAGAAGTTCACAAATTCCCTGTGCCATAGCTCTATACTCAGCTTCTGCACTGGACCTTGCAACAATAGCCTGCTTCTTGCTTCTCCATGTGACCAGGTTTCCTCCAATAAAAACACGATAACCTGAGGTTGATCTCCTATCATCAAGGGAACCAGCCCAATCTGCATCTGTATAGCCTGTTATTGTTAAATGGCCATGTTTAGAAAATAAAAGTCCCCTACCTGGAGCTGATTTTAAATATCTCAGAATCTGATGCACTGCTTCTAAATGAGACTCCCGAGGGTCATGCATGTACTAACTCACTAAACTTACAGCATAGGCAATATCTGATCTAGTATGGGCAAGATAAATCAACCTCCCAACCAATCTCTGATACCTGTCAATGTCAACTGAACTTCCCACTCCAGTTTGAAGCTTATGATTAGCTTCAATAGGTGATTCTGCAGGTTTACATCCCAACATACCAGTTTCTTTAAGGAGATCAAGGATATACTTTCTCTGAGAAATAAAAATCCCTTTTTCTGACCTAGCAACTTCTATCCCAAGGAAATATCTCAACTTTCCGAAATCCTTAATCTCAAACTCCCTAGCTAACAAATTTCTCAAGTGAATCATTTCTTCTTCATTATTTCCAGTCATCATTATATCATCAACATAGACAATAAGCAACGTGATCTTACCTTCATAATGTTTAATGAATAAAGTATGATCAGCATCGCTCTGAATATACCTAAAGGAAAGCATAGCTTTGCTAAATCTTTCAAACCATGCTCTTGGTGATTGTTTTAGCCCATATAATGACTTCTTCAGCTTGCAAACTTTTCCTCTAGTTTTGTCATCATCAAATCCAGGAGGAATCTCCATATACACCTCTTCTTTCAAATCACCATGTAGAAAAGCATTTTTAACATCAAATTGATGTAACTCCTAGTGAAGATTGACTGCACAAGACAAAAAAATTCTGATTGTGTTCATCTTGGCTACAGGGGCAAATGTTTCCTGATAATCAACACCAGAGGTCTGGCTGAATCCTCTGGCTACCAATCTAGCCTTGTACCTCTCAATTGAACCACCTGCCCTATGTTTAACTGTGAACACCTATTTACATCCAACTGGCTTCTTTCCTGGTGGAGGAGTTACAAGATCCCATGTCTCATTTTTTGCAAAAGCTTTCATCTCCTCAACCATTGCAGCCTTCCATTTTGAATACTGTAATGCCTCTTGCCAATCCTGCAGTATAGAAACAGAAGAAACAGACAAAAAAAGGCTCTATAGGAAGGGGACAGAGCATTGTAGGAGATGAAATGGGAGATGGGATGTTTAGTGCATGTTCTAACTCCTTTTCTAAGAGCAATAGGGATATCAAGGTCATTATCAGAAGGACTGGAATCAAGATTAGGATCAGAATCAATAGGAATTAAAGAAGACTCACCAAGTTCTTGCTCTTCTGTATCTTCAGGGACCGAAATTGGAGAGGACGGTTGATCAGAGGTCTCATGCTCCATGGTTGTATCTGTATTAGTCAGCCGTGTGTAGGTTTTCAAATCAGGTCTATCCAATCTTTCTAGAGATTTGGGTGGTTGCTCTCTTTTACTATCTATATCTACAGGAATCTTCCCCTAGAAAGAAATGTCATCCATCACCTCTTCCATCTGATATTTCTCCCCCTGAAGAGGTGATTGGGAAGAAAAATAAGATTCAAACTCCCGAAAGGTAACATCCATACTCACAAAGTATTTCCTGGAAGAAGGATGATAACACTTGTATCCTTTTTGAGTAGTAGAGTAACCAACAAACACACATTTCAAGGCTCTAGGATCTAATTTGCTAAGACCATTCTGATGAACAAAGCAAACACATCCAAAGACTTTAGGAGGTGCAATATAAGAGTTTTTTCCTTGAAGAACCTCTAATGGAGTTTTAAAATTCAAAGTATGAAGAGGCATACGATTGATAAGGTAAGCAGCAGTCAAAATAGCATCCCCCCAATATGGTTTGGGAAGATTCATAGTGAACATTAGGGACCTAGCTACTTCCAGTAAATGCCTATTTTTCCTTTCTGCTACTCCATTTTGAGCACTAGTATTGACACAACTAGTCTGATGGATAATACCATTAGAATCTAAATAGGTACGAAAATCTGCATTCATGTATTTAGTACCATTATCAGTTCTTAGGATTTTCACATGCGCATCAAACTGAGTACAAATCATTTTATGGAAATTTTCAATTTCATCAATAAACCCAAGTCAATCTAGTGCAACAATCAATAAAGGTCACAAACCATCTATAACCAGAAAGAGAGACAATTTTAGTAGGACCCCAAATATCAGAATGAACAGTAGCAAAAGGAATCAAATTTTTATTATTAATCGGAGAATAAGAATGCCTGGTGTGTTTGGCAAGTTCACAAGCATCACATACTAATGAATTAAAATCACATTTAGCAAACAAAGTGGGAAATAAATGTCCTAAAACAGAAACAGAGGGATGTCCTAATCTCCTATGCCATTGAATAACTTCATCGAAAGGATTTCTAGAAGTTCCTAACAAAGCTTGACTGGTACCCGAATTTGAAAAACGACAAACGTCATCCAACAGATGCAGTCCATCGCGCAAGCTACCACTGCTAATCATTCTCCCCGTGTTCAGTTCCTGAAATATACAATGAGTGGGGTAAAAAGTTACTTTGCAATTAAGTGCTTTTGTGATTAAGCTGACAGATAACAAATTAATAGGAAATCTGGGAACATGAAGAACATGGGAGAGTTTAATATTGGAAGTACAGTCAATAGAACCTGTGCTAGCAATTGGTACTAATGAGCCATCCGCAATGCGAATTTTGTCTGTGCCTTGATATTTAGAATATGTGAGGAAATGTTTTATAGAGCCTGTTGTATGTTTATTTGCTCCTGAATCTATAACCCAAGAGGGTTTTGCAATTTTTGCAAGAAAGGTAAGAAAAGCATTACCTGAATTAACAAAATTGGAGGCCGCAGTCTGAGTTGAGAACGAATCAAGCTGTGACAATAATCATTTCAGGGACTGAATCTCCTTATCAGAAAAGCTTCCAGCAGTAGATCGTTTCTCAAATAAAGCTCCACTATGAGATATGTGTGCCTGTGGTCTAGAAGAACTGACCCGCATTCCTCCACGCCCTTTAGTTGGGCATCCATGTAATTTCCAGCAGAACTCCTTGGTGTGCCTGTTCTTACCGCAATAGTCACAAAATAATTGATCTCTATCTGAAGAACTATTCTTTGCAGCCAGGATATGTTCTCTTACAGAATTAACAATCAACCATGCTTTGTCAATGGTAGATCTATGAACCATAGCGTTCCTCCTAGTCTACTCTTGCTGTACAAATGAGTATGCTTGTCGTAAGGATGGAAAAGGATCTCGTCCAAGAACTTGGACTCGAATCTGATCATACTTGTTATTCAGGCCAGCAAGAAAATCATGCACACGTTCTACTTCAATTAACTTCTGAACTTGAGTCGCATCATCAGTACATCTTGCTTGAAAGTCTTGATAATAATCTAGTTCCTGCCATAACCCACTAAGTTCCGCAAAATACTGAGCGATGGTCAGATCTCCTTGCTTGGTTTCATGAACTTTCTGTCGCAATTCATACCTCTGAGCATAGTTTCCAGTTTGTGAATACGTCTATGAAGCAGCATCCCATATCTTCTTAGCTGTATCAAGAAGCAAATATCCTCGGGAAATAGTTGGCTGCATAGAATTTATTAACCAAGACATAATAAGAGAATTCTTGGATTTCCATTTGTTAAAACCCGGATCTATCGAAACTGGTTTAGTCGCTCCACCATCAAGGTATCCTTGCAAACCTCTTGCTTCAATAAATAGTAAACAAGACCGAGACCAAGCCAGGTAGTTTGTTCCATCTAACTTCACTAGACTAATCTGAAGTGAGGAACTCTCTGAGTGAAAACTTATATCCACCTTCTTTCCGTCACCCATACTGTCAAATTAAAAAAAAAAATTGAAACAGAAGTGTGAAGAACCAGCAGTGGCAGAAAAACACCGAAAAAAATGGAAAAAAAATTCCAAACACAAAACTGGTGCCGAAGAACAATAGGGGAAAAAACGCCACAACAAGTCCAGCTCGTTGGAACAAGAAACGTCGACGGAGCTCGCCGGAAATAGCCGCACGCGCCGGTCCGTGAAGAATGGCGTGTGGTCGGACGGCGACGCGGCTTGGATGGAGGGCCGATCGGCGGTCCTTCTTCCTTCTGAGCTAGGCGGTGACGGCCAACTCCCACTCCTGGCGGCACTGTGTGTATCTCAGCCTTATTTCAAACTGAAACCGTTGCCGAAAAATTCATGGCAATGTCTCTGATACCATGTAGAAATTAAAGGAAAGACTATGTTTTATTTCTTTCAATTTGTGATGATATTTTCAACCTCTACTCCACTATATATATACAAAAATTGTTCCAATATAGGAAGTAATCTAAATAGGAATATCTCTAAACTAGAAAACATAATCTTTACACTAATTAGGAATAAACCTAAACTAGGAAACACAATATTTACTTTAATCACAAAGATTTCAACACGTGGATTTAATTTTGTTGCTCTTGCTGTAATTGTGATTGTGTGAACTGTATTGATGTTTTTGTTCTCTAGTCTTGTTCCTAAGTTTGAGTTTGCTGCCTTCTTGTGTGTTTTTGTCACTATTATTATGCTTCTCTTACCTTAGGAGAAGCTTCTATAGTTTTTGTTGTTGGCCTTGGATTTTCTTGTCAATCTGAGTTAGGGTGGGTGTAATGGGATAGCCTATTGGCTAGCGATTAGTTCTTAGATTGGTAAGTTTAATTTTCCTTTTCAATCCTTTAATAATAATTTTATTATTGCTGATAAAAAAAACATTTAGATACCTTAGGGTACCTATTAATCAAACATTTAAGTACCTAAAAATAACTTTTACAAGTTAAAAATTAAAAGTAATTAATCAAATCAAAAGCTCTTTGTTGTTATATTGCTAGTCATGGATTATTTTTCTGAAAGATATTATGGTACAAGATTATACATAACAATATTTGTTGCAATATAAGTAGACTACAGAGTCATACAATTATAAATTACTGCTATAAGCTCGTTGTAAAATTCATGCGAAAACCTTGTTAAAAAATTACTGCTACAACCTCATTGAAAAATATGGAAAACACAATATATCCTACAGACAACCCAAACACCAACCCGCATCCAAAACCAATCATAACAAATTTCCAATCAAATATGCTTGGAGAATCATCATCATCATCATCATCATCATCATCATTAGATATTGATGGAACTACATCTTTCTGGCATTTTTCAGAAAATGGAAATCCACAGAACCCCAAATTTCCAATATATGAATCATCACCAAATGTACCAAATTGTTTTCCTTGTGGAATGGTCCCTTCAAGTTGGTTATATGACAGGTTCAACTTTGTAAGAAAATTCAAGCTTGTTAATTATTCAGGAATGCTACCAATAAGCTTGTTTGATGATAGATCTAATGACTCAAGTTCCATCAAATTCCCTAGTGATGATGGGATTTGACCTGTAAGGCTGTATGTGAAAAATTAAGCACTACAAGCGAACTAAGATTCCCAATTACATCCACAACTGCTCCACCAAAACGATTGCTTGACAAGTCTATTGCTGTAAAAATAGTTAGGATTCTTTCAATTGGAAGATCTATCCCTTTCAATGTCACAACTACTGAATCCTAATAATAAATTTCTCCCATGTAGTTGGCTTTCTTATTAACTTTATCCGCTTTCTTCATAGATTACAAACTTGAGAAATATTTTGTTGGCAAATGACTAGAGAACTCATTGTATGAGATGTCAATGATTCTCAACTTAGGAAAAGGTGATATGTTCCCTTCAGGATAACCTATCAAGCCATGGAATCTGTTTGGTCGCAAAACAAAAACTTGCAGGTCTGGGAAAGTTGCTAGCCACTCAGGGAAACTTGCAGATCAAGAACTTGCAGCATTTTGCAGTTTGCTAAATTTCGGGGTAACTGTCCTTCCAACTAATTACCATTCAAGTTAAGATTTCGAAGCTTATTTCCCTCTGCAAATGTTCCCGGAATGGAGCCTTTGAAATTGTTCATCCCGAAATTCAACACAAACAATTCACTACTGAAGTTTCCCAAGCACTGTGGAATCATGCCACTCAAGCTATTATTGGACAAGTCAATAATTTGAAAGGTTGTGATATTGCAAAGTGAAGGTGAGATTTCCCCTGTCAGTTTATTATTTGAAACTAACAGGATGTACATTGAAGGAGGTAGAAGAGGAAGAGGTTGTTGAAGTAATTAAAATTGAGGCCAAGAAATTGTAAATTGCTTGGGAGTTACCTTACTTTTGTCAATAAGTTGTGAGATAGGTTTAGATATAGTAAGTATTGCATTCCCTTACCTGAAACCCATTTTGGAAGTTCGCCTTGAATCCAATTATTAGAAAGAAACAAATTTCCCAATTGATTTTGAGTCTTTAAGAATTCTGGGAACTCACTTATATTGCAAGAAGACAATGCAAGTCTGTAAAACCGAGGCAACATACTTGAGTTGCTGCTGTTATTAATACTGCTAGTGATGACAGAAAAATGGTTGTTCGAAAGATCAAGACCCCATAGATTTTTCAGCTTGGAGAACATATTCAAGTTCACCACGCCACTTAAGTTATTTGACGGAAGATGAAGATTGGTAAGGTTCGTCAGTTCAAAGACTGATGGATGGATCGGACCATATATCTTATTGCTCTCCAAGACTATTTCTAGTAAAGATTTCGATCGGAATTCACCAAGTTGACCAGTGAGTTGATTAAAACTAAGGGAGAACCACACCAGTGATGGAAGACCATAAACACAAGATGGGATTATTCCACTAAGCAAGTTATAAGACAAGTACAACTTAATTAGCTTGGAAAATCCACACAATTGATTAGCTATACTACCCTCCAGATTATTTTACGACAAACCCAACCAGTAAAGTTTAGTGAGATTAAAGATAGACGATGGCAAGATACCAGTGAAGTTACTATTTGAAACAGATAAATGGTTGATGTCCTTAAGCTTTTCAAAAACATCCGAAATTTTCCCTGTCCAGTTGTTGTTTGAAAGATCCAACTTCACGAGTTGTTGGAGGCTACCAATAGAAGCTGGAATTGACCTTGTGAAATGACAGCCACTGAGCTCTAACACCAATAAAGAGCTTAGATTGCCAATTGAATCAGGCAATTCTCTAGAGAAACTCGTGGAGTTGAGGGTCAATGATTCCAGGGGACTAGTCCAATTTGACTTCGGTAAATGACGATACACATCATTATTTAACATTAGATTTAGAAACTGAAGGTTTGTTTGGTAGGCGAAAAATGGCTACCAGGAATTCTCCTTGCAATTTACATAAAACAAGACTGAGAGATGTTAAAGAGGAAGAAAGATTTGTCAACGAACTAAGGGCAACAGAGGACATGTCTATATAATCAAGAAAAACTTCTCTTACTTGACTTAGATTTTCAAGAATCATTTTCATGGTTGGTGTTTCAAGTGTTAAGGGTTCATTTTTGGACAAATCTAGTGAAACCAAATTGGACAAGTGAGAAATTTGAAATGGAACAGGACCAGAAAACCAAGTACTAGAAAGATTTAGAAAAGTCAATTTCTTAAAGCTACCAAATTCAGGTGGAATACTAGAGCGGTTAAAATCATTGAAAGCAAGGTTTAAGCTTTGGACATTTGAAAGACTAAAGAGGCTGCTGTTAGATGTTAAATCGCCATTAAGTGTTAGGCATCAGCTCTGATACCAGTTGTTAGGCATCAGTTCTGATACCACTCGTTGGGCCCTCACAAAGAATTAAGAGAAAATTAACGCAGCGGAAAAGTAGAAATAGGACACATAGAAATTTACGTGGTTCACCCTCAACTGTTTAGGGCTACGTCCATGGGAAAAACTCCGAATTATTCTTCCCTATTAAAAAATAGTAGGTACACAAAGAGAGTAATACAAAAATAGTGGCACTCAAAGTGTTTCCCAAAAACACCCCATAATAACTTCCTCACTATTTTTCTCTTCCCTAGTTTTAGGAAACCCTTCCTAAAACTAGATAACTCTCTCTCTGCAATTTTTTTTTCTTCTTTCTGCTGTGTATTTTGGTTGAGGCTTCGCTACCTCTATTTATAGGAGAGGTTACAAGAGAGCCGTGTATAAGTCATTCACGGCTCTCCATTTTTGTCAAAAAATTGCATGCCATTTTTTACTTTCCTTTATCTTCTTCCGCGGCCTTCTTTGACTGCCAAAAAGTTACTGTGCAAATTGCTGCATAAATTTACTGTGCAAATTGCTACATAGTCGCATTCTTTGACAATCTCCCACTTGAAAACTGATTTCAATCTGTCTTCACACATTAATCATGCGGTAGTCTTCTCTGGTCTGTTATTCTAGCAGGTCAACTGAAGTTGAGCACAACTTCAGTTTGTCAATGGTCACCACCTTTGTTAACATGTCAGCTGGATTCTTTGCCAAATGTATTGCACTCTGACTATCACTATACAAAACATTATTTTCCTGCATGAATCCCAACTCTGTCAACAAGCCTTGAAGCCATATCATCTCTTTGTTGGCTTCTGTCACTGCGACATACTCAGCTTCTATGGTGGATAGAGCTACAATCTTTTGTACCTGTGATATCCAACAATAGCTGTAGTACCAACAGTGAAAATATAACCTTTGGTGCTTCTTCGGTGATCAACGTTACCTCCATACTCCGCATCTACATAACCTTGTACTTTTAGTTCTCCTTTACCAAAGTACAAAACACTTCTTAGTAGTGCCTCGTAGATACCTCAAAATCCACTTTACTGCTTACCAATGAGTTTTCCCTGGATTTGACATATACCTGCTAAGAACTCCCACTGCATGGCTAATATCTGGTCTCGTACAGACTATCGCATACATTAAACTTTCTATGGCTGAAGCATAAGGAATTTTGGTCATGTCTTTTCTCTCTTCTTTCGTCTGAGGGGACTGGTACTTGGATAAGCGAAAATGGCTTGCTAAGGGTGTGCTGACTGGCTTAGCTTCGTTTATGTTGTATCTTTGCAATACACGATTGATGTACTCCGCCTGAGATAACTCTCTCTCTCTCTCTCTCTACAAATAGTGGCCCACTCTGCTCTGAGTCGCTGGCAACCGTGCTATGTCTGTTGTCCACCTCTGCAAACACCGGCCCACTCTGCTCTGAGTAGCTGGCAACTATGTTATGTCTGTCGTCCACCTCTGCAAACATTAGCCCACTCTGCTCTGAGTCGCTGGCAACTGTGTTAAGTCTGTCATCCACCTCTGCAAACACTGGCCCACTCTGCTCTGAGTCGCTGGCAACTGTGTTAAGTCTGTCGTCCACCTCTGCAAACACTGGCCCACTCTGCTCTGAGTCGCTGGCCACTGGACTTTCTGATATATCGTCCACCTCAGCAAACACTGGCCCACTCTTCTCTGAGTCGCTGGCCACTAGACTTTTTGAGATATCGTCCACCTCTGAAAACACTGCCCCACTCTGCTCTGAGTCGCTGGCAACTGATCTGCTTTCCCGCCATACAATCAGAACACTTGTCTATGTGAACTTCATCCAATCCAGGTAGTACGTTCTTTCTTGCCAGAGTTGTCATTCCTTTAGCTATCATAAATAAACCTTTTGTGAGCTTCTATTGGCCATTTCTGAAGGTGCTACAGAAACCTTCATCATCAAATCTGCCAACCGAGATTTGGACGCATGCTCGAAAGCCCATTCCTCATCAGTCTTGTCTTCCGATTTAGTTCAACTAAACACAGGCAAATACATTTTTATTACCATAAGAAGATATCTCATTTCTCCATATATGGTAATTTTTGCCATTTAGACTGATCATTTTGCTTGTCCATTTTGACTTGCGCAGAAAATCATCACCAACATAAACCGTATACACGACCAATAGTATGTGAATAGTGACCATCAATAGTAACAGTATACTCGAATAGTAACTGTATGCATGAATAATAACTATACGCGTGAATAGTACTATACATGAATAGTGCTGGACTTACTGAAACGGACTTAACACCAATAGTACGGTTCACCATCAACTTTGAGTTACTATTTCACTATTCATCACTAAGTCGATTCTGCAACATCTTTCCGAGCGGACAGCACCAATGGACTCGTCGTAATTTTCTCTTCATCGTGGTATATTTATTTTCAAAATATATCCATGGATCCAGTACCGCTATCTGATCGGCTAGACCTGCCGAAACCTTCGGCTCTGATACCAGTTATTAGGCATCAACTCTGATACCAGTTGTTAGGCATCAGTTCTGATACCACTCGTTGGGTCCTCTGTTTAGGGCTGCGTCCACGGGACAAACTCCGAATCATTCTTCCACTATTAAAAAATAATAGGTACACAAAGAGAGTAATACAAAAATAGTGGCACTCAAAGTGTTTTCCAAAAACACCCCATAATAACTTCCTCGCTATTTTTCTCTTCCCCAGTTCTAGGAAACCCTTCCTAAAACTAGATAACTCTCTCTCTACATTTTTTTTTCTTCTTTCTGCTGTGTATTTTGGTTGAGGCTTCCTAAAACTAATTCACACTATTTAGTTTCTTATTTCAATGACATAAAAATAAATTTTGGTATAACTCATTCATGGCTCTCCATTTTTGTCAAAACATTGCATGTCAAGTTTTACTTTTCTTTTTCTTCTTCCGCGGCCTTTTTGACTACCAAAAGTTACTGTGCAAATTGGCATAAATTTACTGTGCAAATTGCTGCACAGCCGCATTCTTTGACATTAAGACCACTGCAACTAAGGTCAAGGCCAATCACATGACCTGTGACATTATCACAAGTAACACCATCCCCAGAGCAACAATCTATCTCACTTCCCAAGAACCCATTTTTGGACGAGGAGGTTCGCAGTCTATTGAAGCGGAGGCATCATAGTAAAATTCTTGTTTAAGTTGGAGAAGAGCAGTGCTTTCATCTTTAAGGCATGATTGGGCAGAATAGGAAGAAATTGGTGAAGATAATGCTAATTGACAATGGAAATTCAATAGGACCAAGAAGATGATTTGATTTTTCCAATATGACGAATTCATCATTATTAATTTCTTATGAAAAGCTAGAGATTTGCGAAGATTTATTAAACAACCTTATATATATATATATATATATGGCAGCTAATAATCTGGTGGAGACTATCATGGACTTAACTAGTGGTGTGCATTAAAATATTTCAAACCGTTAAATGGATTTTCTTTTAAATGATTTGGTTTGATTTAAAATTTAGCAAATTTTAAAATAGTGTCATTTGATTTTTATTTAATGAAACCATTTAGTTAAAAAATTACAAAAGTTGCAATAATTTCTAATTTCTTAGATAGGAATATGTGATTTTTTTATAATGATTTCAGGGCAAGTTGATTTTTAATAATTAAAAAATTGTTTCTATTAATTATTTAATGAATATTTTCAATGAATTAACTATTAATAAAAAGAAATTTATCCTTTCTTCGTTTCTACTAAAACTGTCATTATATTTATTGACTGATGTCAAAGTACTTTTTATGACAGTAAACCATAGACGAAACCGTATCAAACTGCTCTATTATTGTTTGATTTGTTCTGATTTTATTGGCTAAATAATTTGATTTGATATGAAAAGTTTTCAAATCGTAACTCATAATCCGGTTTGAACATTTTTCCAAACAGTACCAAACGAAACCGTGCTCAGCCCTAGACTTAAGCGCATACGTAGCTCATATTTTAATATAGGCATAGCAATATAGTCTCAACCAATTGGGACTCGTCAAAGTCAATTACAATAAAGAATTTTGGAATAATAATGCATTTATTCTTCTGGGTGCTAAATTTTCAACATATCAATATTAGTTTAAAAGCTTAAAATATTTTATATCCCAAGAACAAAGCAAAGAAGTTTAAGCACCTCTTGGAATGGGACAAAATAGAGACTCAGCTTTCAATGGAAAACGCAGAGAAATGGAAGTTTTGACTCTTAAATTTGGCGGAGAATGAAGAAGCAATCCCAACTTAAAAGTTAGAGGGAAGGGCAAAATTGAAATATTTTGTTCCTATAACAGATAAGTTGTGACTTGTATTTTAAAAATCAATTTAAGAATGCCTAACTTTTGAATCCATCAAACTAAATAACTCTTCTCGGAGAAATTTGATGGTTTTCCTATCAGTCAATTAAAGAAAAGTACAATAAATTACTTTTTATTTCCATTTTACCCTCTTGTTTAATGTGACAAAATTTATATATCTATATAATCCTGAAGTAAAAAACTTTTTTTTTTACAAATTTTCTACATTTTTACCGTATTTCTTTCATTTATTTTTCAGTTTTACAATTTACAAACTATTTATTACAAATTATAAATTGATATATAGATAACTATAATTTTGAAAATCTTATTTTGTTATTTTGTTCTAACTATTTATATGTTAAATAAATATATAAATAATGATCTTTATTCTCTAATCTCTCATCTTCTATCGAAACTCTTTCATCGGAAGTTAAAAGTCTCCACTCTCTTAAATAATTTTCAATATTATGTTTAGTGTTGATTAAACATATCTTTCTTACAGTGGTTTTTGTGTTTCTTTTATTTTTTGCTAATTAATGTTGATCACTTAGTAGTAAATAAAAAAGAAGCGGATAATTTCACTAGGCTAGCTAGCCAAATGTTTCCTTTGAAAAATAATTATTAAGGTCTTTTGTTTTTTCTTAAACATGGTTGGTATTGCTATGCCAATCCAAAATCTAGGGGTACGAAACTATGGTAAGAGAGCGAGGAGTACAATTATCGGGGACAGAAGCAAGAGTAACCATAACGAAAAGTCCAAAGATATTACTGATGAATGAAACTACAAGTACATTAGATACAGAATCTGAGAGAGTCGTAAAAAATAGATGTAGTATCAATTTAGAAAAATAGATCAACTAAATATATTTCAGTGCTATTCTACTATAGACTACATTTATTGGATGCAAATTGAACTTGGACTTTTTAATTGAGAAATTTTTTGTCATTAATATTTGTTCTACTTCTGTTTATATTTGAAATTTTTATTTTTTATTGAAAAATTTATGTCACTGACTTGACCTTATATTTTTATAGTAAAAATAAAGTTCCATTAATAAACTAAATTTAAGAAGTTACCCAAACATTAAAAATTTTTTGTATCTATATAATCTATATAATAATATATAAAAGCAAAGCAATGCATTTGCATTATATGGAAGTCAAGTATAAGCCTCTAAAATTGCCAAGTGTGAGGAGGACCAGTAGGGACCAACAAATTTGATTAATTATCAAGTATTAAAAAACCAAAAATAGAAATAATAGGGACCAACAATTAAATTTTTTGACCAATAATTAATTATCACAAATGTTTTCTACAAAATAAGTCAAACTAGATCTTTACATTTTCTACAGTATGGACCAATAATAATATATAATCACAGCTTTTCACTTTTTGGTATATTTTTCATTTTTTATATTTTAACATTTTCCACTCAATTATATTTTAACGTTCTCTCTCTCAATTAGACTAACAGTAATATATACTTAATTTCTTATTTCAAAGATACTAAAGTAAATTTAAAAATATATATATCATTTTTTATTGGTAATAAGAAAAACTTTGGTTGATTAGCTTGGTGTATTGTCACGACCCGTTTCCGTGGGCCGGACCGGCACTAGAGCCCAGGTAAGCTTAAGGCTCCCGAGGCCCGTAGTAAGCCTGAATCACTAAAATTTATTATTTCAATATAAATTTCAAACATTCAGCCCATATTATAAAAAAAATAAACCTCAATCCTTTTTATTAAATCTCGGCCCAAATTTATCAGCTACAACATTCCACGGTTCGGACCCAATTAATAGTACATCACATTTTTAATATGGGCTCACATAATTATATCGTCTATGTTAATACACGACTAATTGTACGCAAATTCTACAACTGCGGAGTCACTAACTAATAGATATACATAGATTTTTATATATCTAGATACATAGCAAAATATTTATTGGTCTAGGAAAAATTTTCTTTCTAGCTCTGCGACGAAGGAACATAGCTTAACCGAATTAAAGAGAAACTTACTTCCTGAAAAATTAAACAAGATATGTGAGCTTTCTAAGGAGTAACTATTATTGCACAACACACACATTCACACATATGTGTAAATATATCAATCTAGTCATCCGACTAGTTATATGCTCACGCAGCCAGTCACACAAATGACATGTCACCAGCACTCACAATCATTAACATCTTCATATAATCACATCACGTGGAAATTAGTCAATGGAGTCACCGAACCCCCGATGAGCCGTCCTCCCACATGGCTCATCCTCTCACATGTGCACCAGGGAGCCGATCCCCCATACTGGCCGACCGGTCTAATCCTCACTTGACCAGCCCTCTCATTGTTTTTCTATCCTCTCTTTTCTTTTTCATACCAACAGGAGGCAACCCGGTCGTCTCCATCAAATCTAGATCATCAGGCGCTCACAACAGGAGGCCACCCTGCGGGCTGCGATCAAATCTAGATTATCCGGTGCGCCCAATAAAGAAGCCAACCTGTGGTTAATAGTAACGGTAACAGTAGGTGCACACGGGGGCGCCGATCTCCCATTTACCCGGCTAACAGAAACAGAATCAGGATCCATATAACAGAATCAGAATATAACAGAAATCAGAATCAGGATCCGTATAACAGAAACAGTCTCACAAACCCATGGTGACCCACTTCATCCCAACTCCACACAAACAAAGCATAGCATAAACACAACACAATTAATCAAACATTGCAATTAAGTGCAGACATATTGATCAGTTGGACAACGTAATAAAATGCACAACTAGACAACCATTCTCAAGTGCAATTAAATAAATAACAAATAATAGTAAGAATAAACAAACAATAAAATAAATTATAATAATGGAAATAAATAAATAATTGAATAATTCAATGAATAATAATGAAAATAATTAAATAATTAGAGCACTCTATTTAATATTTATTAAGTTATAGAATTAATCTAAATAAACTTATTAATTATGTCATTACTTAAAACTAGTCTAAGTTCTATCGAAATTTCGGCAGCACCTCCCCTAAAAATTGGACTATCTACCTGCTCAAATATCGCAATATTATATATATTTATCAATCAATGTACACAGCCCATCCGTCGGGCAATCAACAAATTTAAGTCCCATCCTCCTTTCAGTACAAGTATGTCAACGTTCACTAAATAAATCTACAAATTATAATAACCTACAACATGTTCCAATGATTGTATTAATTGTCCTCTAACTAATTATCAAATAAATGTACACTTTATAAATAAAACTTGCGTCGATAAGTTAAATTCTAAACTAGCCACTAAAAATCAATGCTAACCTAAATAAAAATTCAATATATATATGTATATTTCTACGTTAGTATATCTAAAAGGGCACCCGTTACCTGAAATAGCTGCTGCCCACCAAGAGAAATAGCTTCAACTTGACTTAAACTTATATACAGTAAACAACTAACTCATTTCCCATCAAAATTTAAACTTAACAACAACATATAATTCATATCAAAGCAAAAACTCAAGGGAAAAGCTGAAATGGTCGCTGCCATCTAAAGTTTCCAACTTCTTTCGCCAAAACCTGCTGTAAACTAAATAATTGATTCATATAGGTAAGACTTCAGTTTATAGTTCAATTAAAGCTTCATTTTCCTCCATTTTGGCATACCTCTACCATTTCCATTTTTAATTAAAGCAAATCCATGATCAAATTGTTTATCTAGCAAGAATAATATTATCGAGTACTAACTGACCTTAGCTCAAGTATTGGTAATTTAATTGTTGTAAAATTTATGCTATGCTTATACTTAGGAATTATACTAAATTTATACATTATATTATAGCTAGCAATGTCTCTTAAAAATTCTAAGTTAACATGTATAGATAATAGCTAGATTTCTCATTCGTAGACCAAAACTGTTAACCATAATAACCCACTCAACTTCATCAAGAAACTCAAATAATAATTCCTAAGTAGCTATGCTTATATAATTCCTGAGCAAAACACAGACAGTAGCTAGAAATGTACATTCTTATACCCATATTATTTAATTCATGATACCCTTTAAATAAAATTTAAAGGAACTATAAACATATTATAAATGGTTAGAATTTAATTACCTAGTTAAACAATTAGCGTCGGAAAAATGAATTTTCCGGTTAGGATGACCGGAAACAGCTCCAGCTATCTACATTTGCCCCCTGCCGGAGTTGAGGAAGACGGTAGCCGGTGGAGTCGCCAGAGGTGTTAGAAGGTGTAACCAGCCAGCCCTTGACTGGTTTCGCCGGAAATAGCAAAGAAGATCGGCGAGTCGACTGTCCCGATCGCTTAAGACCGCATCTCGCGGCTCCTTAGTTTGCTGCGCTAGCCTGAGGCAACAGAGGTGAGGGGAAAGGAGAGCGGCACGGGAACGGCAGCGGGAGGCGATGGGAATGGCGCTGGCTTCAGGTGATTGGAAAGGCAAAAGGGAAAGGGGGAGGGGGTGGAGGTCGCGCACATGGCGCTGGCGCCAGGAAGAAGAAGGGAAAAGAGAAAAGGAAGGAAAAGAAAAGAAAAAAAAATCTTGGGGCTTCTAGACCATTCCGGTTCGATTCGAACCGGTTTGGTCTAATTCAATGTCTTGGCTCGATTTGCTTGGTTCTCGAGTTTTTCACTTGGTTTTCCAATTATTCATGTGGTTTTTGAAAAATCAATTTGATTTCTGAATCCGGTTCAATTCATTTGATTATTTTAATTAAGTTCTGTAACATTTCCTCCTTTAACCAAAATAAAATATAAAAATAAAAATAAACTATAATTAGTAAGGAGATTTGTTTTTAGGGTAAATATATATATATTAATCGCTGGGATTTTATATTATTTCTCGAAAACTTTAACTGTTTACGATTCGAAATTTTCGACATTTTATTTGGGCTTGGGCCCAACTCGTAAAACTTTGGGCTCAAATTAGAATTGCTCGATCTTTACAACCCATACTATCAAAAATTCAGATTTTTTATTTAATAAAAATTCCTAAGTTTTGAAAATAAAAATTCGGGATATTTCAATCTCCCCCTCTTAAGACAATTCGTCCCCGAATTGAAATCTAGTAGGAGAGAGTAAGAATGGACACATAGGGAATTTCAAAGTCATAAGAAATTACTTCCAATACCAAGGACACAGGTCAAGAGTGGATAATATGAACAGAGGAAAGAAAAGGGTCAAATATTCTAATTGTATTTCTATCGCCAACTATCCTATTTAGTGCCACCTGGCTGAAGTTTACGAGAAACTTAAGCTTATTATCTAAATCTCCAATTACTATCTTCAGACAGCTACTGAAACCTTTAGAAAATCTTTCTTTGACTTAAGTCTTACAATAAAATCGGGTTTATCAAGAAAGTACATAATATATATTTCTCAAGATTATATAATTTCATTTGAAAATTTAAATTTTATTAAGCATTTCTTCATAAAAAAAAACCAAACATATATTTTACAAAAAGCAAAACAATTGAAATTTGATTTATTTATGGTAATCAGAATTAACTCACATAATTACTAGAACTCTTCTCGATCAAAAATTGGAAAACTTATTATTTTAAGGCAAAATTTCAAGAAAAAAATTTCCTTTGTAACTCCCATTGTCTATAGTATCACAGGGCAACTCGAACTCACACTCTCTTAGTTCTTATCTATACAAGTTCCATTATTTTTTTTTTCCATAATATTCTTTCCTTATGTTAGTGTAGCTATTAGACAGCTCCTGAGTCACTGCACCCCTTAGCTATCTCAATCATTTAAAAATTTTGACCCCCTTTCTAGCGCTTATTCCTTATGTCACCTTAATACTAATGACTAAAATTAAATTTCATAACAATGCCTTTTAACAGTCCTTGTTTCGGTTCATGATCTTGTTTCGGTTCATGATCTTGTCTCCTTATTTTGGTAACCTTTTACTCAATTTGAGTTACTAATTAACATACCTTAAAGATATTAGAATATTCTCAACAATTATTTCATCTACTCTTTCTCCTTTCATACTACTTATCATTGTAATTCCTGAGTTATTTACTATCAGCATCTCATCCCGACATTATTATTTATCCTACATACTCTCTTATTAATTATTTCGTCCAATTGGTTTCTTTTGTACTACTAATCATCATTATTCATGATTTATCTACTCACCAACATTTTAACCTAACCTTTATTGCTTGCCTTAAATATTCACCTTCTACCTAATTCTCATCAGTACTAATAAAATTCCTTAAGTCCCAAGGTAATGCTACTTTACCATCCAAATATCACATCAAATCGATCTCATTATCTCCTTAGAGTATAATTTACTTACACTATTAACTTCTTTACTCTTTTGTCTATATTCTCCTAGATTACAATTTCAAACCATAGTGCTAACATTTTAATTAGTCTCATTTAACCAAGTATTAGGTACCATATGTGGAACTATTAACTTAAAATTAGCATCTATCTATTACTCACTTATATCAAATTTTAATTCAATTTACCCGTCTCACCTATCTAAAACTAAACATATATTACCACTTGTTATATATATCATTTCTATACCCTTAAATCATTCCATTTCATTTCTAATGTTATTTCTCCCATTTATTACATTAAACAGTCCTACACTCTAACTCTGGTTGCAATCTAGCTTCTAAACTAAAATTGTCTCCTCAAACCTTTCCAATGTTTATGTTCTTACTTAGCTACTAAGTGTCTACTTACTTAATATCATCATCACCACTTGTCTTATTCTTCTTTTCCAAATCTTCTTTAAAATTTTATTATCCTCGCAATCATTTCTTTTTATGATCTAATCTAATTGGCCCCGTGATATAAATAGACAGCTTTCAAAAATAATTTTCTATATAAATAATCAATTTCAAATTATTTATCATAACACAATTTGAATTCAAAATTAAAATGGGGTTTTAAATTTAAAATGTCAGGTAAATAAAATGAAAACAAAAATAAAAAGTTTATATTTTTGAATAAACTCTAAAGAAATTCAGTAGCTGTGTTGAAAACTGACACAAATTTCTAATTACCCCAAAGTTATTATTTATGTTCATGAATCTACCATACCAATAAAAATCCTATCTATTCTCTACACTATTCTACTCACTGACAGGAATAGAGTTCACATGAAAAGTAGTGTACTGGGTGATCAGGCCAATCCACTACCATCAGGTATTACTCTATTCCCTAGCTTAAGGGTTGATACCATTCTAGCCCCTATAGGTATTGCGATGGATTTATCTTATTGTCTACTGCTTTCACTTCAAACCTTGAATTACTTCTTCTATACTCTATTGATCTACACAATAGGTGTGGGTTTTCCCACCTCATAGGGTCTAGTGCGTCCACCATCCCTAGAGAAGAAAACCACAAGCTTCCTTCCTTATGTTGGTTACGGCCGATCCCAACATAAAGAAATTTCCTATACTCCGCAGTTGTGTCCTAGAACCCTAACCTAAGCTCTGATACCAACTTTGTCACGACCCGTTTCCGTGGGCCGGACCGGCACTAGAGCCCAGGTAAGCTTAAGGCTCCCGAGGCCCGTAGTAAGCCTGAATCACTAAAATTTATTATTTCAATATAAATTTCAAACATTCAGCCCATATTATAAAAAAAATAAACCTCAATCCTTTTTATTAAATCTCGGCCCAAATTTATCAGCTACAACATTCCACGGTTCGGACCCAATTAATAGTACATCACATTTTTAATATGGGCTCACATAATTATATCGTCTATGTTAATACACGACTAATTGTACGCAAATTCTACAACTGCGGAGTCACTAACTAATAGATATACATAGATTTTTATATATCTAGATACATAGCAAAATATTTATTGGTCTAGGAAAAATTTTCTTTCTAGCTCTGCGACGAAGGAACATAGCTTAACCGAATTAAAGAGAAACTTACTTCCTGAAAAATTAAACAAGATATGTGAGCTTTCTAAGGAGTAACTATTATTGCACAACACACACATTCACACATATGTGTAAATATATCAATCTAGTCATCCGACTAGTTATATGCTCACGCAGCCAGTCACACAAATGACATGTCACCAGCACTCACAATCATTAACATCTTCATATAATCACATCACGTGGAAATTAGTCAATGGAGTCACCGAACCCCCGATGAGCCGTCCTCCCACATGGCTCATCCTCTCACATGTGCACCAGGGAGCCGATCCCCCATACTGGCCGACCGGTCTAATCCTCACTTGACCAGCCCTCTCATTGTTTTTCTATCCTCTCTTTTCTTTTTCATACCAACAGGAGGCAACCCGGTCGTCTCCATCAAATCTAGATCATCAGGCGCTCACAACAGGAGGCCACCCTGCGGGCTGCGATCAAATCTAGATTATCCGGTGCGCCCAATAAAGAAGCCAACCTGTGGTTAATAGTAACGGTAACAGTAGGTGCACACGGGGGCGCCGATCTCCCATTTACCCGGCTAACAGAAACAGAATCAGGATCCATATAACAGAATCAGAATATAACAGAAATCAGAATCAGGATCCGTATAACAGAAACAGTCTCACAAACCCATGGTGACCCACTTCATCCCAACTCCACACAAACAAAGCATAGCATAAACACAACACAATTAATCAAACATTGCAATTAAGTGCAGACATATTGATCAGTTGGACAACGTAATAAAATGCACAACTAGACAACCATTCTCAAGTGCAATTAAATAAATAACAAATAATAGTAAGAATAAACAAACAATAAAATAAATTATAATAATGGAAATAAATAAATAATTGAATAATTCAATGAATAATAATGAAAATAATTAAATAATTAGAGCACTCTATTTAATATTTATTAAGTTATAGAATTAATCTAAATAAACTTATTAATTATGTCATTACTTAAAACTAGTCTAAGTTCTATCGAAATTTCGGCAGCACCTCCCCTAAAAATTGGACTATCTACCTGCTCAAATATCGCAATATTATATATATTTATCAATCAATGTACACAGCCCATCCGTCGGGCAATCAACAAATTTAAGTCCCATCCTCCTTTCAGTACAAGTATGTCAACGTTCACTAAATAAATCTACAAATTATAATAACCTACAACATGTTCCAATGATTGTATTAATTGTCCTCTAACTAATTATCAAATAAATGTACACTTTATAAATAAAACTTGCGTCGATAAGTTAAATTCTAAACTAGCCACTAAAAATCAATGCTAACCTAAATAAAAATTCAATATATATATGTATATTTCTACGTTAGTATATCTAAAAGGGCACCCGTTACCTGAAATAGCTGCTGCCCACCAAGAGAAATAGCTTCAACTTGACTTAAACTTATATACAGTAAACAACTAACTCATTTCCCATCAAAATTTAAACTTAACAACAACATATAATTCATATCAAAGCAAAAACTCAAGGGAAAAGCTGAAATGGTCGCTGCCATCTAAAGTTTCCAACTTCTTTCGCCAAAACCTGCTGTAAACTAAATAATTGATTCATATAGGTAAGACTTCAGTTTATAGTTCAATTAAAGCTTCATTTTCCTCCATTTTGGCATACCTCTACCATTTCCATTTTTAATTAAAGCAAATCCATGATCAAATTGTTTATCTAGCAAGAATAATATTATCGAGTACTAACTGACCTTAGCTCAAGTAT
Source organism: Jatropha curcas (assembly GCF_041381405.1). Classification (NCBI taxonomy): domain Eukaryota; kingdom Viridiplantae; phylum Streptophyta; class Magnoliopsida; order Malpighiales; family Euphorbiaceae; genus Jatropha; species Jatropha curcas. Next base: position 17,807,835 of record NC_143157.1, read on the forward strand.
TGGTAATTTAATTGTTGTAAAATTTATGCTATGCTTATACTTAGGAATTATACTAAATTTATACATTATATTATAGCTAGCAATGTCTCTTAAAAATTCTAAGTTTACATGTATAGATAATAGCTAGATTTCTCATTCCTAGACCAAAACTGTTAACCATAATAACCCACTCAACTTCATCAAGAAACTCAAATAATAATTCCTAAGTAGCTATGCTTATATAATTCCTGAGCAAAACACAGACAGTAGCTAGAAATGTACATTCTTATACCCATATTATTTAATTCATGATACCCTTTAAATAAAATTTAAAGGAACTATAAACATATTATAAATGGTTAGAATTTAATTACCTAGTTAAACAATTAGCGTCGGAAAAATGAATTTTCCGGTTAGGATGACCGGAAACAGCTCCAGCTATCTACATTTGCCCCCTGCCGGAGTTGAGGAAGACGGTAGCCGGTGGAGTCGCCAGAGGTGTTAGAAGGTGTAACCAGCCAGCCCTTGACTGGTTTCGCCGGAAATAGCAAAGAAGATCGGCGAGTCGACTGTCCCGATCGCCTAAGACCGCATCTCGCAGCTCCTTAGTTTGCTGCGCTAGCCTGAGGCAACAGAGGTGAGGGGAAAGGAGAGCGGCACGGGAACGGCAGCGGGAGGCGATGGGAATGGCGCTGGCTTCAGGTGATTGGAAAGGCAAAAGGGAAAGGGGGAGGGGGTGGAGGTCGCGCACATGGCGCTGGCGCCAGGAAGAAGAAGGGAAAAGAGAAAAGGAAGGAAAAGAAAAGAAAAAAAAAATCTTGGGGCTTCTAGACTATTCCGGTTCGATTCGAACCGGTTTGGTCTAATTCAATGTCTTGGCTCGATTTGCTTGGTTCTCGGGTTTTTCACTTGGTTTTCCAATTATTCGTGTGGTTTTTGAAAAATCAATTTGATTTCTGAATCCGGTTCAATTCATTTGATTATTTTAATTAAGTTCTGTAACATTTCCTCCTTTAACCAAAATAAAATATAAAAATAAAAATAAACTATAATTAGTAAGGAGATTTGTTTTTAGGGTAAATATATATATATTAATCGCTGGGATTTTATATTATTTCTCGAAAACTTTAACTGTTTACGATTCGAAATTTTTGACATTTTATTTGGGCTTGGGCCCAACTCGTAAAACTTTGGGCTCAAATTAGAATTGCTCGATCTTTACAACCCATACTATCAAAAATTCAGATTTTTGATTTAATAAAAATTCCTAAGTTTTGAAAATAAAAATTCGGGATATTTCAATGGAGTAGTCTCATATACCAAGAGTTAGATTGCATGGACACAGGACACGAAATACGGGAATATACGTGATACAATAATTTTTAAAAAAGGTAAAACATCTGCACTACATTAAATAAGTAATACATTAATATTTTAAATAAGTAAACAACCATTTATAATAAATCATAAACATAAAATAAAAAAAAAACTTATGACACAAAATAAATTAAAAAAGAATACTTCATTTTTATTGGTAACAAAAAAAAAAACCTCAATTGATCAGCTTGGTGTATTGAGTAGTCTCATAAAATCAGGATCTAGGTTGCACGGACACGGGACAAGAAATACTGAAATCCATGGATATGACAATTTTTAAAAAAGTAGGACATCCACACGCTTATGACATACTACACTAAATAAGTAATATATTAACATTTTAAATAAATAAAAAATCATTTATAATAAATTATAAACATAAAATATAAAAAAAATAATTTCTCATTTCAATAACACAAAAATAAATTAAAAAATATTTCATTTTTATTGGTAATAAAAAAACCTCGGTTGATTAACTTGGTGTAGGACATCTACACGCTTAGGACACGTTATATAAAATAAATAATACATTAATATTTCAAATAAATAAATCATAAACATAAAATAAAAAAAAACTTAATTTCTTAATTTAACGGCATAAAAATAAATTAAAAAAATATTTATTTTTTATTGATAATAAAAAAAATCTTGGTTGATTAGCTTGGTGTATGGAGTAGTCTCATATACCAAGAGCTAAGTTGCACGGACACAAGACACGAAATACCGAAACATACGAGATACGATAATTTTTAAAAAAGTAGGACATCCAATTTTTTAAAAAGTAGGACATTCATACGCTTAAGACACCCTACATTAAATAAGTAATACATTAATATTTCAAATAAATAAAAAATCATTTATAATAAATCATAAACATAAAATAAAAAAAATACATAATTTCTTATTTCGACGGCACAAAAATTTTAAAAAAAATCTTGGCTGATTAGCTTGGTATATGGAGTAGTCTCATATACCAGGAGCTAGATTGCATGGACACGGGACATGAATACAGAAACATACGAGATATGATAATTTTTAAAAAAGTAGGACATCCACACGCTTAGAACACACTACACTAAATAAGTAATATATTAACATTTCAAATAAATAAACAATCATTTATAATAAATTATGAACATAAAACTATTTAGTTTCTTATTTCAATGACATAAAAACAAATAAAATAAAAAACACTTCATTTTTATTGGTAATAAGAATAATCTTGGTTGATTAGCTTGGTGTATAGATTAGTCTCATAAAGTAAGAGCTAGGTTGCACGTATACGGAACACGAGATATAAGAATATATGGGATATAATAATTGTAACGTCCCATTTTTCTATTGAATCGAGTCGTTGCTTAGAGTCGAGTCGGGCTGATCCAAAACCCGGTTCGATCCATTAGAGTCTAGAGTGGGCTAGAATGGGATGTAATTGCAATAAGGAAAAGAAGTGGACTTACTTGAAGGAAACAAAAAGATCAAAGTATAAGGATTAGGACTTGCTTGCACGAAAGAATAAAGTTGAGGTATTAAGTTGTACCATTTTGACACTTGAGGTACCATTTGGTAATTTTCACAGAAAAATCCATGATATTTTGGAGATGTACCCGTGAGTTCCATTTCATTTCATTTCTTCATCCTTATCTTCATCTTCTTCCTCTACTTTTCCTCTCATGCTTTCCTTTCTCCATCACTTTTAATGGTAGTGAAGATTTTAATGGGATTCAAGCATTAATTCAACTTCTATTCTATCCAAGTAAGTAAACCTTCTTGAATTTCATACTTGAATCATTTGGTGATATTTTTAGAGTATTCATAAGAATTCTCATGTATAGGAGAGGTGAGCTCAAAGGTAGAAGAAAAAGGAAGCTAAAAAGAAGAGCTTAAGCTTTTTGGAGTGAAGGTGTGCTATCTCTTTTAGTTTAATTCATTTCCTTACATGATAATTTGTGTGATGTGTTGAAAATGAGATGATATGTTGCTTAATGTTGAGTGAGAAGACTGAAAATGGTGAAAAAGCATGAGATGAAATGAATAAATGAAGTAGAGATTGAGTTCATGCTGAAACAGGTTTTGCTGGAAAATTTACCAGTAACTTCACCTTGATTTTGACCCTATTTAATGATGGAATTAGGAAGTGTCATAGAAGAGTTATTTGTTCCTCTATGTGTTAGCTTTACATGGGTTTTTGAATCACCCAAATCGGAGTTATATATTGAGAGATATGACCAAAAGAGTACAGACTGCGCAGGCTGGAAAACACGTCTCGCGCTCGCGAATTTCATTTGCGCGCTCGCGAATTGTGTCTGGAAACTCTCTGACTCTCATTTGCACTTCTCGCGCTCGCGACTTTGCATGGCGCGCTCGCGAATTGTGTTCTGATGCTCTTTTGGACTTCATTTTCAATGCAATTGTATTCCTTTGCTCAACTTATATGCCTCCAATCATTTTAAAACAAAAAGACAACATTAGAACATGTATCAAAACAACATGCAAGCATGCAAATGATGTGAAATGAGGTAAACACTATGGTGTATGAAGTTATGAATGCTATGCAATTGTATTCCTTTTCTCAACTTGTATGTCTTCAATCATTTTAAAGCAAAAAGACAACATGAACACATGTATAAACACAAAATGCAAGCATGCAAATGGTGTGAAACTAACATGACACAAGTTGCCCGCTTGGCGAGGCTATTAGCATACAGGTAAGCAGTAAATTTTATGAAATGATGAAGCAGTTAATTTCATGACACAAGCATGCAAATTATGACACAGTTACTATGCATTTGTTTTATCTATTGACATACCATTAATATGCTCCATTGAGGTTAGGTAGAAACCATGTAGATAAGGCTATGTCGCGACATAGAATAGCAGATCTGCACCCCATACAGTTTGGTACTCCGGCTACAGGCCGTTGAGTGGATATGATTATATAGGCCATAGCAGCCAAGCATACAGTTTCATCCAGTTTCATACAGTTTTTCTTATCACTTCGGTTTCACTATAACCTTATGGAGCCATACAGATATCTTGACATAACATTGCATGAATCATACAGTATACTAAACAGCAAGAAAGATCATCAAGGTAAACTGAAAGTATCATGATATGTGTGCTTACATTCCATCTGTGAGTACATGTTTATTTCTACATATGTATGTGCTTATATGTTTCTTTATTCATTATGATATTCACTGAGTTTTAATCAGAGTTGCAGAATTCATACAGCATAAAGAACATCAGGTAAGATCATGAAAGTATAATGCGATATATGCTTACAAGTTTATTTATTGAATCTTTAAGGAGCCATACAGTCATGAGATGTTATTAATCATAACTTATATGATGTAACTAAAAGTGCATAAGTCATACAGCATAATGAATAGCAAGTAAGACAATGAACATATACTGTTATGTATTCTTACATGTTTATTGATTTCATTCATACAGCATAATGAATAGCAGGTAAGATCATGATAGTATCATGATATGTGTGATCAAAGGTTCATGTAAAGGAGTTATGAGATAATTAGAACTCAATTATTATGTTAGAATTAGAAGTTTATTCTTCACTATAAAGATACATTTATGTTGAAATTCAATGATTCTAAGATTTTCAATGCTTTTATGAAATTTGTAGTTTAAGTAAGTTGACATCACACTTTGTTAAGTATGTGAATTATGAGCACCACTGAGTTTTATACTCAGCCCGTCGATTTTTATCACGCGTAGGTTGAAGATCGTGGTTGCTACTTGAAGACTTGAAGAGTACTATCAAAGCAGAAGTGACTAATTCGGGTTTAGATTGAGAGTTATATAATTAAGAATTATGGCATGTATTAAGATTTATGGCATGTATAATTATTACATTTGTTAGAGCTATGTGATTGTAAATATAAGTGAAGCAGGTAATTATTTTGGTGTAAGTAGTTGGAGATAAGAATAATACTTATGAAATGACTGAAATATTTTACTATAGTTGGTATGATTAGGTCATGAAGACTTGATATAGATCATGAATGCAATTAATTGCTGGATATTAAATGCTATAGGATTTATACAGTTATGACTATATACATAAAGTGTTGTTGTGTTATGATGATTAGTTGGAGATATTGAAAGTTTGAAGTTTAATTGGGAGTGTTTTATATTCATATTTAGCATACAGGATGATATCAGCATGACAGGATATAAGTTCAACCAGATTGTAGCGTCTCGGCTTGGTTCATTCGGGTTAACGGGTGGACCGGGAAGGGATGTTACAATAATTTTTAAAAACGATAGAACATCCTCACGCTTAGAATAGATTACACAAATAAGTAATACATTAATATTTCAAATAAATAAACAATCATTTATAATAAATTATAAACATAAAAAAATTAATTTTCTATTCAATGACACAAAAATAAATATAAAAAAAACTTTATTTTTTATTGGTAATAAAAAAAAATCTTGGTTGATTAGCTTAGTATATGGAGTAGTCTCATATATCAATAATTAGGTTGCATGAACACGGTAAATGAGATACGGGAACATACATGATACGATAATTTTTAAAAAGTAGGACATCCACACATTTAAAACACACTAAACTAAATAAGTAATATATTAATATTTTAAATAAATAAACAATCATTTATAATAAATCATAAACATAAAATAAAAAAATAATCAATTCCTTATTTTAATATAATTAGTTAAATTCTCAAAATTATTATTACTGTTGAAAAATACATTAATAGTGTATATGCATTTTTTGATATAAGTCATACCATGCATAACTTTTGCTTTTACTTACCTTATGAAAAAGGTTTCACAGGATATTTAAGAAGGCATATAATGGCATTGTAGCTTTTCAGCATATCGTAGCATTGCAATTTTTCAGCATATCTCAATGAGATACAATTTATCATTTTATTATATAATTTTGCTATTTTTGAATAATGTTATAAATGATTGTTTCATTTTTTAATATTGTTCCACATATCGCGCGAGTTCTAATACTAGTAATGTATAAAAGGAAGGTAGTTTGCTTGATATCGAAGCCAAGTCTAAGTGACACAATTTAACACTTGGCATTATTTTGGATTATAGAATGACAGATGTTAGAATTCTAACACAATTTACCATTTGGCTTTGTTTTGGATTATAGAATGACAGATGTTAGAATTCTAATATAATTTAGCACGATCGTAACAATTGTAAGAATATCAATTGTTTTATATTTTCAGATAATCTCTTTATCAAGATAATATCTATAAAAAAGATTATCTCTAGCATTTAATATATTAATATAAATTTATTTCTTCCTACAAAACAATTAATAAGTAATTCACACGATTAAAAAATTGTGAATGAACAATATATTACTATTAAATAAACAATATATAAACAATTTAAAAATATAAATTGGAACGTACAAGATACGGCAATTTTTATTGGTAATAAAAAAAACTTATTTGATTAGCTTGATGTATGAAATAGTCTCATATACCAGGAGCTAAGTTGCACGAACCCGGAACACGAGATATGAAAACGTATGGATACGATAATTTTTAAAAAGTAGGACATCCATATGCTTAGGACACACTACACTAACAAAGTAATACATTAATATTTCAAATAAATAAATAATCATTTATAATAAATTATAAACATAAAATAAAATAAAAAATTAATTTTTTATTTTAATGGTATAAAACAAATTAAAAAAAACGATTCATTTTTATTGGTAATAAAAAAAACCTTGGTTGATTAGTTTGGTATATTAAGTAGTCTCATATACCTAGAGCTAGGTTATATGGACAAGGAACACGAGATACAGAAACGTGTGGATATGACAATTTTTTAAAAAGCAAGACATTCACACGCTTAGGGTATAGTACACTAAATAAGTAATATATTAACATTTCAAATAAATAAATAATCATTTATAATAAATCATAAACATAAAACAAAAAATACTTAATTTCTTATTTCAATGACACAAACAAATTTAAATAAACACTTCATTTTTTATTAGTAACAAAAAAAATTTCGTTGATTAGCTTGGTGTATGGAGTAGTCTCATATACCAAGAGCTAGGTTGCACGGAAACAAGACACAAGATATCAAAATGTACGAGATACGATAATTTTTAAAAAAGTAGGACATCTAATTTTTAAAAAAGTAAGACATTCATACGACACCCTACATTAAATAAGTAATACATTAATATTTCAAATAAATAAATAATCATTTATAATAAATCATAAACATAAAAAAAATAAACTTAATTTGCGATGGCACAAAAATTTAAAAAAAAAAAGCACTTCATTTTTTATTGGTAATAAAAAAAAACCTTTGTTGATTAGCTTGGTATATGGAGTAGTCTCATATACTAAGAGCTAGGTTGCATGGACATGGGACACAAATGCAGAAACATACGAGATATGATAATTTTTAAAAAGTAGGACATTCACACGCTTAGAACACACTACACTAAATAAGTAATATATTAACATTTCAAATAAATAAACAATCATTTATAATAAATTATGAACATAAAAATATTTAGTTTCTTATTTCAATGACATAAAAACAAATTAAAAAAAACACTTTATTTTTATTGGTAATAAGAAAAATCTTGGTTGATTAGCTTGGTGTATAGATTAGTCTCATATACGAGGAGTTAGGTTGCACGTATACGAGACACGAGATATGACATAAAAAATTATGAAATATATTAACATTTCAAATAAATAAACAATCATTTATAATGAATTATGAACATAAAAATATTTAGTTTCTTATTTCAATGACATAAAAACAAATTAAAACAAAACACTTTATTTTTATTGGTAATAAGAAAAATCTTGGTTGATTAGCTTGGTGTATAGATTAGTCTCATATACGAGGAGCTAGGTTGCACGTATACGAGACACGAGATATGAGAATATACGGAATATAATAATTTTTAAAAAAGATAAAACATCATCACGCTTAGAATAGATTACACAAATAAGTAATACATTAATATTTCAAATAAATAAACAATCATTTATAATAAATTGTAAACATAAAAAAATTAATTTTCTATTCAATGACACAAAAATAAATATAAAAAAACACCTTATTTTTATTGGTAATAAAAAAATCTTGGTCGATTAGCTTAGTATATGGAGTAGTCTTATATACCAAGAGTTAGGTTGCACAAACATGATAAATGAGATATATGAACATATAAGATACGATAATTTTTAAAAAGTAGGACATCCTCACATTTAGGACACACTAAACTAAATAAGTAATATATTAATATTTTAAATAAATAAACAATCATTTATAATAAATTATAAACATAAAATAAAAAATAATCAATTTCTTATTTTAATATAATTAGTTAAATTCTCAAAATTATTATTACTGTTGAAAAATACATTAATAGTGTGTATGCATTTTTTGATATAGGTCATACCATGCATAACTTTTGCTTTTTCATACCTTATGAAAAAAGTTTCGCAGGATATTTAAGAAGACATATCTTAGCATTGTAGCTTTTCAGCATATCTTAGCATTGCAATTTTTCAGCATATCTCAATGAGATACAATTTATCATTTTATTATATAATTTTACTATTTTTGAATAATGTTATAAATGATTATTTCATCTTTTAATATTGCTCCACATATCGCGCGGGTTCTAACACTAGTAATGTATAAAAGGCAGGTAGTTTGCTTTATATGGAAGCCAAGTGTAAGTGACACAATTTGCCACTTGGCATTATTTTGGATTATAGAATGACAGATATTAGAATTCTAACACAATTTGTCATTTGGTAGTATTTTGAATTATAGAATGACAGATGTTAGAATTCTAATATAATTTAGCACGATTGTGACAATTTTAAGAATATCAATTGTTTTATATTTTCAGATAATCTCTTTATCAAGATAATATCTATAAAAAGATTATCTCTAGCATTTAATATATTAATATAAATTTATTTCTTCCTACAAAGCAGTTAATAAGTAATTCACACGATTAAAAAATTGTGAATGAACAATATATTACCATTAAATAAATAATATATAAACAATTTAAAAATATAAATTGGAACGTACAAAATACGGCAATTTTTAAAAAAGTAAGATATCTACATGCTTATGACACACTAAACTAAATAAGTAATTTATTAAGATTTTAAATAAATAAACAATCATTTATAATAAATTATAAACATAAAATAAAAAAATTAATTTTTTATTTCAATGACACAAAAACAAACTTAAAAAAAATTATTTTTTATTGATAATAAAAAAAACTTTGGTTGATTAGCTTGATGTATTGAGTAGTCTTATATACCAAGAGCTAGGTTGCACGGATACGGGACACGATATACAAGAATGTACGGGATACGATAATTTTTAAAAAAGATAGGACATCCACATACTTAAGACACAGTACACTAAATAATTAATACATTAGTATTTCAAATAAATAAACAATCATTTATAGTAAATCATAAACATAAAATAAAAAAATACTTAATTTCTTATTTCAATTACACAAAAACAAATTTAAAACAAAAATACTTCATTTTTATTGGTAATTAAAAACAAACCTTGGTTGATTAGCTTGGTGCATATAGTAGTCTCATCTACCAGAGTTAAGTTGCACGGAAACAGGACACAAAATACAGGAACGTATGAGATATGACAATTTTTTAAAAAAGGTAGGACATCCACACGCTTAGAACATAGCACACTAAATAAGTAATACATTAATATTTCAAATAAATAAATAATCATTTATAATAAATCATAAACCTAAAATAAAAAATACTTAATTTCTTATTTCAATTACACAAAACATATTAAAAAAACACTTCATTTTTATTGATAATAAAAAAATCTTGGTTGAGTAGCTTGGTACATAGAGTAGTTTTATGTACCAGGAGCTAAGTTACACGGTAATGGAACATGAGACACAAGAATGTACGAGATATGATAATTTTAAAAAAAATGTAGGATATTCACACTCTTAGGACATGATATACTAAATAAGTAATAAATAATATTTTTAAATAAATAAATAAATAATCATTTATAATCAATCTCAAACATAAAATAAAAAATACTTAATTTCTTGTTTCAATGACACAAAAACAAATTGAAAGAAACACTTTATTTTTATTGGTAATACAAAAACTTAGTTGATTAGCTTGATGTATGAAATAGTCTCATATACCAAGAGTTAAGTTGCACGAACACGGAACACGAGATATGGAAACGTATAGATAGGATAATTTTTAAAAAGTAGGACATCCATATGATTAGGACACACTACACTAAAAAAGTAATACATTAATATTTCAAATAAATAAATAATCATTTATAATAAATTATAAACATAAAATAAAATAAAAACTTAAATTTTTATTTTAATGGTATAAAAACAAATTTAAAAAAAAACTATTCATTTTTATCGGTAATAAAAAAACCTTGGTTGATTAGTTTGGTATATTAAGTAGTCTCATTTACCCGGAGCTAGGTTATATGGACAAGGAACACGAGATACAGCAACGTGTGGATATGACAATTTTTTAAAAAGTAAGACATTCACACGCTTATAACACACTATACTAAATAAGTAATACATTAATATTTTAAATAAATAAACAATCATTTATAATAACTCATGAACATAAAAAAAATACTTATTTCTTATTTCAAAGACACAAAAACAATTAAAAAAACACTTCATTTTTTATTGGTAATAAGAAAAATCTTGATTGATTAGTTTGGTGTATGTAGTAGTCCTATATACCACTAGTTAGGTTACACGAATACGGGACATGAGATACGAGAATATATTGTATACAACACTTTTTAAAAAAGGAAGAACGTCTACACGATTAGGACATACTACACTAAATAAGTAATACATTAATATTTTAAATAAATAAACAATCATTTATAATAATCATAAACATAAAAAATTAATTTCTTATTTCAATACAATTAGTTAAATTCTCAAAATTACTATAATTATTGAAAAAATACATTTATAGTGTGTATGCATTTTTTTATGTAGGTCATACCATGCATGGCTTTTACCAATGCTTACCTTAAAAAAAGCTTCATATGATATTTAAAAAGACATACTTTAGCATTGCAATTTTCAGCATATCTGAATAAGATAAATTTTATTATTGTATTATATAATTTTACTATTTTTAAATGATGTTATAAAAGATTATTTCATTATTTAATATTGCTCCTCTATTGTACGGGTCTAATAGTAGTACTAATTAAAGAATAGAAATAGTAATTTGAATGGTTCTGAAAATCGGACCAGACCGGCCAGTTCGACCGGTTTAACTGAGAACCAAATCCTAATCTGGTCCAAGTTAAGTCTTAAATCGGATAGATAAAAAAACTGCTGAAAACCGGCTTGAACCGGTTCATGTATTTGATACGGTTTAAACAAATGAGCTTAAAAAAACAAAAGAAAATTAGAGATGAATCTTTGATCTGATCGGGGCTCTTTGATTCTTCTTTACTCCTTTCTCTACTGTAATATTATGTATAACAATTGGAGAAAATGCCATAAACAAAAGATTCAACAATACTGAGATTGAAAGAAAGAGAGATAGCAAATTCACAATCCTGTTATTTCTGGGGTTTTACGAAATAACTAGAGAATAAATAGAGATATCTGACCTAAATAGACAAATAGACCAACTAAAGAAATGCAACCTGTTGAAGGAATCGAAACTGAAAACTTTATGTCTTAAAGCCATGGGAATCCTTTCACAAAGAAAGCAACGTTCAAGGATCGTGACTGCTATACTAATACATATATGCAAACTTTTCAATTTATTTATTTGTCTTCTTGGGTATTCATTTGGTTTGAATTTCTATAAGGGGTAGCTGTTACTTTTTTTTTGGTTTTTGTGCTATTTGGTCAAATATTTTAATCTTTGCTGGAGCAATTAATGGGAAGGTTTTTGGAATAATTAACTTGAATCCTAATTAATTGTTTTTGGACGTTTAATCTTAAAATTAGTCCTATTTATTCTTTTCATAAAAATTATTTAATATTTATCAAAATATTATATTTTCAATTTTTTTAAAAAATATATTAAAAAATATTATATATAAAAAATTCGGTTGAATCGTATTAAACCCGGTCGAATCTCCCAGTTCCATAAACTTCTGCCTTTATCGGTTCAATGACCAGTCCGGTTCTCATAATATTGGTAATTTGACTAAATTTATAAGTTAACATTATAGGTTACTTTTTCATGTGTAAAGATTCATAATGAAAAGTTCCACATATAATATTTATATTTTGAAAATTTTTCATTTTTTGTTTCCTTGATCTATATCTCTATTTCATTTTTCAAAGTTTTCTGTTTCTCAACATAATTAGGCTTTGAAAAATTTTAAATTATTGATTATCTATATCTCTCCTCTTAATTCTATTTTTAAAATCATTTAAATTATATATGTTGAATTAGAACTAAGTTATTTTTTATTTGAGATTAAAATATATTAGTATAGGAATTTTTAATTTTTTCCTTATTTTTCTATGTTTCATAGAATTAATATTCAATAGTAATAATTGTTATGACTTAGGGTTTGCTATTTTGTTAATAAGTGTCTGAGTCTTTAGAATGTTGTTACAGGTTTGAATTCTTCCTAGTTTAGTTACCACGATTTTAGTATAACGTGGGTTGATTTTGAATTTTCTGTTTTATCTTGTAAGGCTGTTATAAATAGCCATATTGCATCTCAAATAATCAAGTCATTCTCTTAGATTGGCTATGTATTCTTGGTCTGTTGCTATCTTGTGAGATTAATAATTCCTAAGAATCTGGCATCAGAGCCCCCACTGGGATCTGAGAAAAGAAAGATGCAGTCTTTCGAGTGACCCACAAATAAGAATGAGTGAAGAGCAGAATTTCCTGCAACCTGCCATACCACGCTTTGATGGTCATTACAACCATTGGAGCATGATTATGGAGAACCTTTTGAGATCTAAAGGTTATTGGAGCCTATTTGAGACTAGTTATCAAGAAGCACAGGCAGGAGCAGTAATGAGTGGGACAAAGCAAAAGAAATTGGAGGAGTTGAGAGCTACAGATCTCAAAGTAAAGAATTACCTGATCCAGGCGATCGATAGGACAATTCTTGAGCAGATTCTGGAGAAAAGCACCTCGAAGCAAATATGGGATTCTTTGAAAAAAAAAATTCGAAGGAAATGCTAGGGTGAAGCGTTCGATTCTACAAGCATTGAGAAGAGATTTCGAGATTCTGGAGATGAAAGTAGGTAAGACTATCACTGATTATTTTGCTCGTGTTATGACTACTGTTGACAAGATGAGGAGTAATGGTGAGCAATTGAGAGAAAGTACCGTTGTTGAGAAGATCCTTAGAACTTTGACCGAGAAATTTAATTATGTAGTTTGTCTTGATCAAAGAATCTAAGGACATTGACTCACTTACAATTGATGAACAGCAAAGTTCTCTTATTGTGCATGAACAGAAATTTCGTAAGAGTCATGGAGAAGAACAAGCACTCAAGGTAACACATGAAGAGAGATATTGTGGAAGAGGACGTGGGAGAGCTGTGTTCAAAGGAGGACGAGGTAGAGGAAGGGGTCGTCAATCCTACAACAAAGCCATTGTCGAGTGTTTCAAATGCCATCAACTTTGGACACTATCAATATGAGTGTCCAACATGGGAAAAGCATGCCAATTATGCCGAGTTGAATGACACAGAAGAAATGCTTCTCATGGCTCATATAGAGATGCATGGAGTAAGTCAAAATGATGTATGGTTCCTCGACTCAGGTTGTAGTAACCATATGTGTGGTGATCAATCATTGTTTTGTGAGCTGGATGAGGGTTCAAACAGATGGTTAATCTAGGAAATAAGATGAAGATGAGTGTAGCTGAAAAGGGTACTGTGAAATTGTGTCTTGATGGTCTCAATTACATAGTAACTACAGTGTTTTATGTCCCAGAACTGAAGAATCATCTTCTCAATATGGGTCAGCTGCAGGAAAGAGGGCTAGCAATTCTAATTCAGTCAAACGAATGCAGAATTTACCATCTAGCAAGAGGTTTGATCATCCAAACCGACATGACAATAGATAGAATGTTCGTTCTGTTATCTAACTCTCAAGTTACTAAGATGCAAACAAAAAAGGAAGTGTGTCTTCAAGCAACCACACACGACCTAGCTCATCTATGGCATCGTATATATGGTCATCTGAGTTATAAAGGACTCAAGACTCTGCAGCTCAAAGAAATGGTGACAGGTTTACTTAAGTTCTCCGAATCCAGCGCTGTATGCATTGATTGTTTGAAGGGAAAGCAGCACCGAGATTCTATTCCAAAAAAAAGTACATGGAGAGCATCCCAGAAACTAGAACTTGTACATGCAGAATTATGCGGATCGATTTCTCCAATCTCCAACAGCCATAAAGGTATCTGATTTGCTTTATAGATGATTTTAGTAGAAAAGCATGGGTGAAGTTCCTAGTTGAAAAATCAGATGCATTTACTTCTTTTGAATTCTTTAAGAACTGTGTGGAGAAAGAAAACTGGTTTGGCCATTAAGTGTTTGAGGACAGATCGTGGTGGGGAATTCACTTCAGGAGAATTCAATGAATATTGTAAGACAAACGGAATAAAGAGGCAATTAACCAATGCTTATACCCCGCAGCAGAATGGAGTTGTAGAGAGGAAAAACTAGACGGTAATGAACATGGTGAGATGCTTATTATTTGAAAAAGGTATTCCAAAGACCTTTTGGCCTGAGGCTGTAAATTGGACATTCTATATGTTCAACAGGTGCCCTATACTATCAGTGAAAGATGTGACTCCAAAAGAAGCTTTGAGTGGAATTAAACCATCAGGGTCTTTGGAAGCATTGCACATGTTCATATTCCTAAAGCTCGAAGGACAAAACTTGAAGAAAAGAGTTACAGCTGTGTTCTATTGAGAGTAAGTGAGGAATCAAAAGGGTATAAGCTTTATGATCCGGTATTAAAGAAAATTGTGATCAGCCGTGATGTTGTATTCGAGGAGGATAAAAAGTGGGAATAGGATAAAAGCTACGAAGACCAAATTCTACTAGACTTGGAATGGGGAGATGAGGGGGAGCAAAATGTTTCAATTGAGTCCGAAAGTGATGCAGAAAGTGATGAAGTACTACCAAGTCCTTTAAGTACAGAAAGTTCTCCAGAATCCTCTAAGTCAAAAGAAGGTAGGAATCGAAGAGTTCTACTGTGGATGAGGGACTACGAAACTGGTGAAGGTCTCGGCCTCTTTGATGAAGACATAAATGTCAACATGGTTTTGTTTACTAGTGTGGATCCAATATGTTATGAGGAAGTAGTGAAGGATGATAAATGGAGGCAAGCCATAGACTCAAAGATGAGATCAATTAAGAAGAATGGAACGTGGTTTCTAACAGAATTACCAAAAGGAGCTAAAAGAATTGGGCTCAAATGTGTATACAAAACGAAGTTGAATGAGCTTGGAGAGGTTGAGAAGTATAAAGCTTGCTTAGTTGCAAAGGGTTATGCACAAGAATATAGAGTTGACTATGAGGAAGTGTTTACACCAGTTGCTCGAATGGATACGGTTTGAACGATTCTTGCCTTTGCTGCACAAAAAGGTTGGAACATGTATGAACTTGACGTTAAATCAGCTTTCCTTCATGGAGAGCTGACTGAGGATGTCTTTGTTGAACAACCAAGGGTTTATGAAGTGAAAAATGAAGCTCACAAAGTTTATAAGCTCAACAAGGCGTTGTATGGACTTAAACAAGCACCCAGGGCTTGGTTCAATCGGATCGAGTCATATTTCCTAAAAGAAGGTTTCGGGAGATGTGATAGTGAGCAGACACTTTTTATCAAAACCAACAAGCAAGGTAAACATTTGATTATAAGCTTGTATGTTGATGATTTAATTTACACAGGAGATGATGAGGCTATGATCAATAAGTTCAAAAGTTCAATGATGAATGAATTCGATATGACAGATCTGGGAAAAATGAGGTATTTTCTTGGTATTGAAGTGATGCAGTTTGGTGAAGGAATCTTTATAAGCCAAAGGAAGTATGCAATGGAGATTTGGAAAAGGTTTGGAATGGAGAGCAGCAATGCAGTTCAGAATCCCATCATTCTGGGGTTTAAGATTGGTAAAGATGGAAATGGAGTGGAGGTTGATGGCACTTTTTATAAGGAATTGGTGGGGAGCATGATACATAATGTTTGCAGTTAGCCTGATTAGTAGGTATATGTCAAATCCAACAGAACTTCATCTCATGGCAACCAAGAGGATCTTGCGTTATCTATAAGGAACAACTGACTTTGGGATCCTTTTTAGGAAGGAAGGGAATAAGGAGTTAATTGGCTTCTGTGACAGTGATTATGCGGGCTGTTTGGAGGATAGAAAGAGCACGTCAGGTTATGCTTTCATTTTGAGTTCAGGAGCAGTTGCATGGTCGTCACGAAAGCAGCCAATTGTAACTCCCAGTACAACAGAGGCTGAATTTGTAGCTGCTGCAGCGTGTTCATGTTAGACCATGGGGATGAAGAGAATTTTTAAGGAACTTGGCTATAAAGGCAGCGAAGGTACTACTATTTTCTATGACAATAGCTCAACGATCAAGTTATCCAAGAACCCTGTGATGCATGGCAGAAGCAAACACATAGATGTACGTTTTCACTTCCTATGGGAGCTGGCTAGAGAAGGAGTCGTGTATTTGAAGCATTATGGAACAAAAGAGCAGGTAACTAATGTATTAACTAAACAACTTAAACTGGAGTCATTTCGGAAGTTGAGAGATCAGTTAGGAGTATGTAAAGCTCCAACACTAAACTAATTGCTTAGGCAATCTAGTTTAAGGGAGGGAATGTTATGACTTAGGGTTTGCTATTTTGTTAATAAGTGTCCAAGTCTTTAGGATGCTGTTACAAGTTTGAATTCTTTATAGTTTAGTTACCACTATTTATAACAGCCTTACAAAATAAAACAGAAAATCCAAAAGCAACCCACGTTATACTAAAATCGTGGTAACTAAACTAGGAAGAATTCAAACCTGTAACAACATCCTAAGGACTAGGACACTTATTAATAAAATAGCAAACCCTAACTCATAACATAATTAAATTATAATTTATTATTAAATAATTAAATAATGAATAATATTTATCTATATATTATCCATATTGAATTATTTAAATCTTAAAACTTTATCTAATAAGATGTTTGAATTATGAACTATAACTAAAATTTAGATTATTTAAAATAAATTAATGGCATTATAATTTCTATAACACAATAATTTATTATAATTTCTATAATACGATAATTTAATAAAGTAATCCATGGGAAAAACAAATCTTTTATATACTAATATACTAAATACAAAATTATAAAATAAAATATTTAATAATAAAGTAATTTGCCGAATAAATAAATTTTTGATATATATTTATCAACTATCAAAGTAAGCCGCACAAAATATGGACTTTCACCTGTTCAAAAAAGAAAATCAGGATAGTGTGAAGTTGGTTTGGTTGCTTTGTTTTTTGAAAACCAATTTATTTTTAGAAATATTTCCTAGTGTCGGCGGCCCAATTTCACCTAGTGAGCCTAAGCAAACACTTCAGCCCATTTTATTCAAGGGCGCATATCAGAGGCAAAAAGCCTGTCCATGTTGTGGGCTCCACGTGACGACCTAAGGAGCTTGGATACATATAGGACTGCACATGGTTGGGTTGAGCCGGGTTTATTGATTTCAAGTGCCCAATTTATTTGTATTGATCAATTGTTTATTTTTAACCCAATTCAGTTCATCAAATATGTGAATCCACCCATTATGAACAAGTGTAAATCCGATAATCAAAATAAATAATAACTAATAAAATAATATTAAATAAAATATAACTATTTAAGAGGAATAACTAATAAAATTAGATATATTTAAAAATATTAATTTTTTTAAAATGTAGTTAATGCTCGTACTTTTACTCTATTTGTTATCTTTTAAATAGTAAATTATCAATTATAATTTTTCACATATATTGTTTAACTTTTAATAATAATAATGATAAAATGTGATTTCATATTAAGATTAATGTGGATATAATGGCTAGTGTAGGTAAATATATGTAATATTTTGAGGAACCAACTTTTTATTATTGAAAAAATGGATTCGGCAAGAAAATTTTTAGCATAAGTTAGCATTGCAAATTAAACTTTTGGCGAAAATATTTGCACTCTATTGATTTATATTTACTGTCTTTTTTTAATTTTTATTTATTTACAAAAGGGAGAGGTTACCATAGCTATTCATCCTAATCAATAACATAAGAAACACTAATATTATATTTATTGTCTTTTATATATAGATTTGAGAAAATAATCTCTGATATTTTTCATTTTGAGCATCTAAATATGATATCTTTATAAATTGTTTCTAACACAATAAAAATGAAGGTTTACGTGTCAAATTAAGATTTTCACATTATATTTTTGGAATATAGATAAAAAGAAGTCTAGAGGAAATAAAGGATTAATTAAAAGTGAAGAAACAAAATTCGTGAAAGAGAAGATTTGAGATAAGAATTAATGAGCTTATACATTGATACGTGTAAGGTCCCGAGTTTGTGTAAAAGTAAGTTTATTAACTAAAAATCAGGTGGTGGTCTAGTTGATCTTTTCACTTAGATGAGGAGTTAAAAGTCTCCTCTCAACCATAATTGTTTTTACTAATTCGGTGAATCAAGGGGAAAGCTACCCTGTTGTGTAGCTCACAGTATTATTTCAACTCATAAAAGCCTCTAATGAATTAAAAAAGTAAGTTTATTAACTAAGCCTATTTAAAAATATTTGGCTAAAATCTAATTGCAGATTTTTTTCAATGATTGCTTGGGTTTTATTGCGCAATAGGAATTTGAATAGATTCCATAAAATTAGACTGGAACCCCCAAGAAGTTAACAAATTGCTCTTGGGCTGCCTATTCGATTATCAGCTGGCTAACGAATCAGAGGAGAAGAATGAGAGAACAAATCCGGTGCAATTATGGAGTTCTCAGCCGGAAGAAATGTATAAGCTGAACGTAGATGCTTCGCTGAAAGATAATTTGGGTTGCGGTTTTGGTTTTTTACCTTTTAGGTAGAAAAGGGGAGCAACAACTCAAAGAAAAAAAAAAAAAAAAAAACTAATTAAAACAAACTCTAGGGTAGGCTACCGCACTAGCATCATGCAACAACCAAGGAACAAGAGGAGGAGGAGGTTGGTCAAGCACATGAAGTCCCAAAGGAAACTGATCTCATCTACAGTATTGAAGTTCGAGTTTTAAAACTGGAAGCAGGTGTTATTGTTAGGGATGATACCCGTCGTGTTCAAGGAGCAGGTGTTAATGGTCACTAATCTCTCCCCACAAAATGCAGAACTGGAAGCTCCTAGCTTCGATGTTTAGAATTCATTAGAGCTGGAATTTTCTTCAATCATTTTAGAGACAGTTTCACTCATTATAATGCAACATTTCCATTCCCAAAAATTCCCTGATACAGAATATGGTACAAGATTGCTATTGCTGGATTCTTTAGCTAGTAATTTTTTTTACTTTCGATGTAATGCTCATAGAATCAACATCCAAGTTGCTCATGAGCTTTCTAAGTTAGCTTTTTATTTTTCTCATGAGACTATTTGGATTGAGGAGGTTCCCCAGTCCATTATTTCCTTTTATTTTAGATGATGGTTCTTTCACTTAATAACATTTCTCATTTCATTCTAAAAGAAAAAATATTTGGCTAAAATCCTACTACTTATTTAATTATACCCTAAAGACACAGCACACGAAGGTATAACCTAATAGTAATTGGATGTATGACCTGAAAACAGATTCAGGTTCCAATTCTCTACTTCTCAGTACTAAAAAAAAAAAAAAAAAAAACCTGCAATATACATATGATTTCATAACAGAAGATGATAGAGCCAAGATGACACCCTTCCTACAAGAGAACTAGTCCATAACTTTGGCGTTCGAGGCAGTAGTATCATATCATCCACTTCAACTTCAACTTTGGCGTTCAAGGCAGTAGTATCACCATCCACTTCAACTTTCTTTTCATCTTCAATAACTTTCTTTCCATACTCCTCTATGCTTTCAACGCTCCTCAGAGCTCCGGTAAGACTATTGATCTGTGGAGGAGTTTTTCCAGATATTTTGCGTTTTTTTGAAGCACTTTTTCTGATTTCAAGAGAAAGCATGAGTTAGAATTACTTATCCTTTATTTCATGTAAATTAACTTCGTACACAAACTTTATTTATTTATGAATAATAAATTTTAGTTTAATTATTTTAAGTTTCATGGTACTAAATTCAATAGAGTAAAATGAATATTTTCATTTCATATATATGAAACTAGACAGAGTATGAAATTTCATTAATTTTGATAAAGTTATTTGTACTAAACATGTTTTGGTGCTTTCATCTACAACATTGAAGTTCGAGTTTTAAAACTTAAACATGCAAAAATAAATTAACGTGTAGATAATTATCTTATTGTTTGAGTTGTAATATAAAATTTCCTTATCAGTCTATTTATTATTGTTCGAGTTGTATTAAGAAAATACCTTAAAATATAGACTAGAACTATAAAAGCTCTAAAATAATTATCTACATTTCAAAATACTTTTCCAATAGTTTCATTCCTCATGCAAAGCATACTCAGTAATAAAATTATTTCATAGTAACCAAATTGTTTTTGTGTTTTTCTTTTCTCTTTCAAATGCAAAATAGTTCCAAACACACAATAAATATAATAGAATTAACTTACATGACCAGAGGTTTTCTCTGGTAAAGCTTAGAGCTGGGCATGTGTAGCATAGTGAAGTTTGGCATGAAAGTGCTGCTAGCAGTGCAGCCTATAAAGGCCATGAGTAAGTAGAAGAAATTCTTATTTGACCCAAAAGAGAGAAAAGAAAAGGAACGCCTCTTGCTACTTTGAGCAAATGAACTTTTATTGCATGAGTTCCAACTAACTATAATGGAACCTTTATATAGGGTTGAGCATAGTTCATAAAAGTGAATTGTGGAAACAAATTGCATTTAAAAAAAGTTTTATCTATTTGATTTGTATTACTTTGATTTAATTTGATCTAACCGATAAAATGTCGACTCCTACCATAACCTGTATATTGGCTTCACCAACTCTTCGTTTGAAAAATATTATTTTTTAAGATGGAAAAAAATATATGAATTAATACGAAATTAAATGATTTTTACTTGTCTGAAAAGAGTGAAGAAAATATAAACTACTTCTTTGCGAATTCACAAAATTATTCTTTCTTCCGATTATATTAAGAAAATGGAAAATTATTTTTTTAATATATGAAATAAATTTCATTATTTTATTTTGTTTCCTCCAATGTTTTATCACCTCTCCTTTTCAAAAGAAGTCAAAAGTAAATTTGAATGACCCAGCCAATATGAACAGTCCTGCTAACCAACTTGCCCTTGTCGATGTCACTCTCTCATTCTCCCATTGAATTTGAATATGTCAACGTCTACCTTTTTTTTGTTTTTTTCTTCCATTTGATGTACTTTGTTAATTGACGTTAATTTTGACATCAGAAAACTGTGTTATGAAAGGGAAATCCACGAGTTTATGTTAATATGAACATTCCGTCACAATTTATCGTTACATTTTAGTTTCAATATGTTTAATATTTATTTAGCTTTTTTTCATCAGTGATCTATTAGTAAATATAGTCAGAAACTTGTTCCTAGCTAATTTTGTTGGTAATCGCAGAATTTTTTATAGTGACGTATTGTACTGTTTGTGCTAGAGATAAATTTTCATATTTGATGATGATAATAAGAAAGTCATGTATTAACTAAAAACAATAAAGGAACCCGAATGAGATGATTAAGTGGTAAAAGGTACTTGCGGAGATTGATTACCATGACTTAAGTCATGGGTTTAATCCTCCGCATACAAACTCCCCTTGCCTTGGACACTTTTTTTTTGTTCCTTTCTATCTTTGTTATCTTGATAGTGCGGCTTGTTCTTCCATTAAATTTTAGTATCAATTGTAGCAAGTTTTCAAAAATAATATTCGGGATAATATTATGGAAAATTACTGTTATCATCCTATTTGAAAATGGATCGATTATTAAAAAATTACACTACGATCTCTATGGTTTGTGAAATACAATTAGTCCGCCATTGTCTTTTAGAAAATAGACTAAAATGTCCTTAAAGTTTCAATCAGACCATGAGGCAATTTCGTCTAATTTTTGTATCTTTTGTATTAAGTACTTTATGAATGACGAAAATACTCCTTTTATTTTTAAAAACACGGGAACAGATTAGTTATATTTTTCAAGTTATAAGGACTGCATTGTAATTTTTCTAGTACAATATTTTAGTATTTCTCTTTTGACCTCTGTGTTTTATTGTTGACTTAATGAAAAAAATGCAAAAATTGGATAGAATGACTTAATAGTGCAATGGAAGCAAAATATAAGGACAAATTATTATATTTAAAAAAAAACAGGGCAAACTATAGAAATCGTATTTACACCATATTCATGGCTCTACTTACCAAACTAATGAAATTAAGGATTTTTATAAATTAAGTAATTTATAAAAAACTCATTTAATGGGTAACCGGTTTTATAGTAAATTGGTGTCACTTGAATAAAATTTTGTATCTATATAGAAATTGTTAAGTCTGAGCAGTAGTAAAAATCTCAATTACAATTGCTAAAGGTTTTCAACCAATTTAGTTCTATCACACAAAAGCAAAGAACCATTAATTTTAAAAAATTCAAAATTGAAGGGTTTGTTTTTTCAAAAATAAAACTTAAAAAATTGAAGTTAAATATTTATAGTCAAGCATTCCATGTTAGTTGCAATTAATATATTTCAAGAAAGAAAAGGCAATGAAAATTCATAGCAAAAGATTTATACATACACACACAATGCTAGTAAATTGATGTTTCAATGCTCAAATGCATATCTAAAAGTGTCGAAAATCAAAAATTCCAATGCAACAACTCTTTCCTTTTGAAAATATTCCATATTTCAAACCATATACATGTTATGAATCTAAGCATACTAAAATATTTCAAACCATATAATCTAATAAAAGATGAGATATTATAACCAAAATCATAATTTTCAACCGAGAAAGTATATATGAGTATTCAAGCAAATAGTATATATTAATTACTAATAAGGGTTATGGTTAAAATTCTGTAAAATTACGTAGTTTCAGAATTAAATAGAAATTTTCTTTAAAAAAATAAAAAAATAAAAAAATTTTATTCTAATATTTTATTTTATATTTTATTTTCAAACTTATAATTACAAACTAAAGAATAATAAAATAAAAATTTGGTATATGAATTGGAATATGAAATTTTATTTGTTTATTTCCATTCCATATTCCATATACTAATATTTTAAAAATTACATTCCATTTTAAATTTTATATTCCAAAATTCCATTCCAAATTAATATTTATTTTAGAATTTCAATTTGAATTAAAATATTCTAATCCAAGTTATACACCTAAATATAAGTCAATTAGACTCACTATAAGGAATCAGAAGTTGACGAGAGTAAAACAAACAAACAGGAACAGATTCTAGGAAGGTATAGAAATCTTTATGCCCAACTTGCAACATCTACTAGCCAAAGAATTGGCCTGAAGTGCATCATCATTCATTAACTAAGCCTAAATGTCTATATTAACCCAATTATCATTAATAAAATTCTTAGACTTCGAATTTATAATTTGTAATAACTAGACTTTTTTAGTGTGTGCATGCTTTCATATTGACGAGGTTGTTCGAATTTGTCTTGTCACTTTCCATGAAACGCTAAAAGCTATATGTTACATGAGTTAACTTTTCACAAAATGCTACTCTAACCTCTAAAAGTTAATTCAAACACTATATTATTAAATAACTTTTGAAATAGTATTTTGCGTTTTGACTAAAAGCTACTTAAAAAACTATTATCGAACACAGTCTAAATGTCTATTTAAGACCCAACTGAGTTCTCACTATATTTGTTTTCATAGGCTAAAATATATTAAGCGTTATGCTAGTGCATGGGTTTTGTCTATATCCTTCAAGAATCAGATGGCAAAGTCTATGTTTCTTATCTCGCCAATTTATACTTTCCTTCCGTTTTTCTTTAATTTAATGTACTTCGGGCCAGGTTTTTTTAACATAACATTATTTGGCCAGATTTAATGTATTGGGGAGGATTATTGGTCTGATTTTAGTTGCTAAGATTTGTTAAATTTCTTCCTAAAATTATTAATTAATAAAATAAAAATTTTGCTGATAAAAAAAAAAAAAAAGTTGATTGGCCAACATTAGTATTCAAGCTGGTTAACTAACATGAGAATTCTAGTTTATGATTTGAAATTCAGTTAACTACTATTTCTTAGGAATTGTCAAATGTAAGTACTTCTAAATTGGGGCGATGTTATTTGGATCATAATGATTCAGATAGAGGTGGCTACAGTTCCGGAACTGCCGACTTCGGTTCCGGAATCCAATCGAAAATTGACGGTTCCAATTACGGTTCGGAACCGAACGGTTATGGTTATGGTTTTGGTTTCTTAAAGGTTCTAAAACCGATGGTTCCAGCCAGTTCTCCAACTGATTTTCCGAAGAATCACATAATTGTAAAAAAAAATTAGAGAGCATTTTTTCTTCAAAATTTAAAATTTAAAAAATTGTGAAATAATTTCTAAAAAAATACCCTTAAAAATTAAAAAAAAATGCTTAAACTTAATTTTTTTTAAAAAAAAAAAACTTGAACTTAATTTTTTTTTTAAAAAAAAAGTCTTCAACTTAATTTATTTTTTGTTTAAAAAACATGAATTGTTTTTTAAAGAAAAAACAGGGCTTGAACTTTTTTTTTTCAAAAATTAAGTTGCCTACGTATCCTCTTGGGGTTTAGAGGAATCAAAGCCCCTGTAGTTCCTACTTACCTTGTACCAATTTCACCCCTTTTACTTTAGTAACTATTCCCACCACCGGTTGATGTTCTCGTTAAGAACCTATCGTAAAGATCATATAAATCTTCATTTTATTTGATAATCTCTTGTGCTCTTAGTTCGGCCTTGCTCCAATCATTCAGGCATGATTGTGCTTTTAGTGAATCGGGTGTCATACTAGATCATGTTTGATCAAGTATGTTTCTTCCTTGACTAAAAGCTTGTTCAACCTTAACAGTGGAGACCGGAGCTACTAAAACTTGTTTTGCAATTAGTGAAAGGATTGAAAATATATTAGTGTGACGACTTCAATTTAGAATTGGAAAATTATTATCTGCAAAACTATTACCAAACTCGAAAGTAGTGGTAAAATAATTATCAAGTTCGGAGCTGTTAATTTTGGTTGTAGAATCGAGCTGTTAAAAAATTTCTTTTAAAAGCATATTCAAATTTTACATCACAAATCAAACACTTGTGCAAAGATTTAGAAACTTTCTCATAACCTAGATTTTATAGTTGCACTTAAGTTATAATTAAAGTGAATAGGCA
This sequence comes from Jatropha curcas, assembly GCF_041381405.1. Classification (NCBI taxonomy): domain Eukaryota; kingdom Viridiplantae; phylum Streptophyta; class Magnoliopsida; order Malpighiales; family Euphorbiaceae; genus Jatropha; species Jatropha curcas. Next base: position 17,833,789 of record NC_143157.1, read on the forward strand.
TGACCACGGTTCCTTTTAAAAGGATGCAATGGAATCAAATTTTAAGTACACGATTTTAGTTACAGTTTGGAACAAAAAATCGTTAACGACAGTTTAATACTGATTTTGACTCGTTCAGTTTCAATTTAAATTTGAACTGTGATTATACCTAGAAATAAAAACTAAAAAAACACTTAATACATAGAGATGACATAAATTAACATAAATTTTATTTTAATTTTAAACTTCTCTAATTAAGATATAATTTTATATAAAATCTTTATTATTTTAATTGGTAATTTTTACTAAAAGCAATTAATTCGCACAATTGAGATTCCATTTCGATTATTATAATAAATAATAAATAATAAATTACCGAGGTATGGTATACAGCACAGCAAACCCAGTATGGCACCTGCACCTGTACAGAAGGGGGACAGGCTCAACTACCTTTGGCAGAGTGTATCACTCATTCTATTACACACAAGGGTTGACCTTTCCTTTGAATCCTAAAGGGAGTACTCCTTAAGAAAAGGTGAAGAAGAAGAGAGTTCGATTGAGAATTCATCTGGCTCGATCCAAGTTCATTCGAACTGATCCCATAGAAAGTCTGTCAGAGACTGCAGCGGATATGCGAATCTTAGAGTAACAACTCATCTGCGACACCACAACTACCTATCTAGAAAGAAAGAACCTACTCTATCTCTCCTTCAGTTTGTGATGGGCTTGAGTCGAAGATCCTCAATTCAATTTCAACATCAAGTTCCTCCCTGGGCATCAATGCCTATTTATTATATAGATGAGAATCTCTCCTTTAACTCAAGCAAGAACAGCGGAGTCAACAAGTGCTATCCCTGCGCATAAAGATATGGATAGGGATGCCGATTCAGATGCGGCTAGAAAGGCTTGTTTGAGAGCTCCGCTTCCTCGTCGGGATAAACAAGCAAGGGTTTCATTCTCTGCTTGCTTATGGGAATGCTATTTCGAGAAATGCTGCTTCAGGATAAACTAACTAGATATGTTGCGAGATAAACTGGATATCTTAGTTCGGCTGATGCTGGTTTGGATGCTTACCTAATCTTTTTCCACCGACCTCGGTTCGGTTGGCTCTTTGAGATCAACTGAACAGGTTGTTAGCGCTCTCTCCTCCGGTTCTAGGACCTCCGATCTTAGAAATTCAAAAATTTCCTTTTGAAATTGAATTTCCCCATAGGGCCTACGGTAGGTTTGTAAATCAGTAAATTTATAGTAGGGGCCTTCACGGCTTGATAACCATGTGTTACAGGCCGCGGAAATCTCTCGCACTTGAAAAATAGATGCCATATAGCCGATTAATTTACTATTAAATTAAATAGTTGATTCATTCAATCAGGACCGCGAAATAATATCATAGTAGATTAAATCATGCCCTTCCTTGAATGAAAAGCTGCTGATTGGTAAATAATCTCCTGTGGTGGTTTAGTGAGCACCATGCCGAATCTCTCTACCATTTTCTTCTCTTCTACTTTGGCCAATATGAGTTCACCTGGTACTAGCAGCTTTATTGGGGAATTTCTCATCTCAGTAGGAGCTTTCCAAAAAAATAGCTTAGTAGCCACATTAGCAGCGCTTGGGATGATTTTAGGCGCGGCCTATTCCCTTTGGCTATATAATCGTGTGGTTTCTGGAAATTTAAAACCCGATTTCCTCCATAAATTCTCCGATTCAAATGGCAGAGAAGTTTCCATATTTATACCTTTTCTTGTTGGAGGGGCGACCGTCCGTTAAACTACCAAAGAAAAAAGGGTAAACCAATGTGATCATGACATTGTAGGTGCTTGCGATGGGACGGATGCGACTTCCCTCAGTTGGTTTGGGTGGCATAGCCCGTTGCGGAAGTCCCCCTTTTTTTTGATCCATTTCTTTAGTCTTTAGGGAGCCAAAGCTTTACTTTTAAAATAAGGCTTGCGGAGGGGCGCTCACGTTTTTTGTCTGAGCCGTATCTTGCTGGGTGGGACCGAGAGAAAGAAAGGACGGGGGGCAACCATGCATGGTACTTCTCGACCGTGTCTCCGAGGGACAGTTGAACGAGCGACTCATGAATGCTGCCGGGTTGGACGAGCCAATAACTCGAACGCGTTCGGTCTGTTTTTTGAGCAAGAATCACAGCGTTACCTTACCTTCACCATGATACGGACTCCAAGTTCTTATGGAAGAGCACGAGGATTGATGATTTATCATCAATATGATGATGGGAATGGAAACCAGAAGCACGACCGGGGTCTTCGTAGTCCAAGATAATTAAACCATCAGTAACAGTAACGTAAGCATGAGACTTTTTGGTAGTACCGGTGAACCAGATGGCCGCGGCGATGGAATCTGGGACGGAGGACTCGTAGTATCTCTCTAGATCTGGCAAAAGCGAAAGACCCCCTAACGTAATTCGAATGGGGGCTGACCGCTGAGCCCACTCTGGCCTCGCAGGGCGGCCCCCTGTGGTTGCGAGCTGGAGCTGCCATAGCTTATGGCTAGAGCAATAGGGGCCCCCAGCAGAGAGAACAGTAAGGATAACGAGCGCTCCGCCCGTCAAGCGGGCGGCAAGAGCAGCGGGAAAGTGCTTTTACGTTACGGCCTCCGACAACTAAAGAAGGCACCAAGAGCTAAGAAGGGGGCCTGCTTTCAGAAATTTAGCTCGTTTCTCACTGCTTGATTTTTGAAAAAGGGTTCCACTGTAGCCGTGCGGATTCTTCCATGTTTGTTTGTCGACGTCATGGTCGTTGCCTCATTCTTCTTTTATATGTTGACGACAACATTCTCACCGGGAATGATTCTTCTCTTTTATTCTCTTTCATCAAGGAGCTTGGCAACCGTCTCTTTCATCCGCTGCATTACTTTCTCGGCATGGAGGTATCTCGCTCCACCTCTGGACTTCTTCTTCCTGACTCGATGATCAGTTTAATCACACTCGCATTAAGGGCTGCTTTTGCTAGGCAATCATCTTCCATTGGACTATTCTTGCAATCTTACTTGGGACTCTTATTCCACTACCAGAACCACTACTGATGACTGACTGATCCAGAGAGCTCAGACTGAGGGTTAGGTGCTTCGGTTCGGTTGCTTCAAAGGAAGGGGTTCTTCGAGGAAAGGTTCGGGTGGGGAAAGAGGTTGTGATAGGAAGCTTTTTCTTCTAGGAGGGGAGTAGAAAGCCTCTGAACTCGAGTCAAGAAATTCTTGAAGAAATAGTTACGGACCAGGGGCGTAGCGTGTGTACCTGAAGTGAAAAAATTACACATGAATGCCGTACGTAAGATAGATCACTACAAGGAGCTCATTAGTAACGTCAGGGTTGCGCTTTCCCTGGCTCCCCTTTTTCGTATCCCGAGTCGCGAGGTTTCAGTTTAGAATTCCATATCAGCTGTGGTGGTTTGCTCCCTCCGGTTCGTTGATCTGTGGGCATACGGGTCTTTTCCAGAAATTGCATCGAAACCGGCACCTGCCACTGACCGGAGAGCCGTGTGCTTGAAGTAGTTAAAGAAGAAAATGAAGAGTCGATTTCGTCTTGACTTTGATGTGACAGGTCTTGCATCGTATTTGCCTAACGAGGCATTCCACATAACATAGGTCGCCATGTTAAATTACATTCGTTCGGATGGTTCCAAAACATTGATCGAAGTATGCCCCGAACCACCCATCTCCCTTCCTACATGCAATATAGGACTAGGACTGCTTGTTTAAGCCTTCTCTTCCTTCGGTCTAATCCCCCGATCCCGTGACTTGCCTTTCATTTACTTGACAGGGAATGCCAACGAGGTCTCGTGAGAGCTTTGACTCAGTAAGCTCATCAGCTACGGCTCAGTTAGCGCCAAATTTAGGGTTAGAGGTGGAAGTTCGCTTCAAGGCGGTTTTTGTTTGCTCTGCCCCTTTTGACCTTCTCTAGACCTCTACCCCTGCGCGCTTGGGAACGCACTATAGCCTTGCTTGAAGCCGGCTCTCCTTATATTTATTAAACATTTTCTTTTTTCCACAAAGGACTCGGAGATGAGGATCTTGGGGCATGAAAGGGGGTACCTGGGGGTGAGATTTGCATGTGATACACTATTTTGGGCAGTTTCACAGGCCTTGGGGAATAGATACTTAATCCCATTAGTTCCATGTGTCAGTCAAGCGAGAGGGCTAGATCGAAGATAAGATGCAGCAGACTTCTATGAATTCCTTTCTGTAACATAAGAGATATCCTTCCTCAGAGAAGTAGGGCTGTGAACCATTCTCAGTCTGGCGGCATAGTTCAGTATCCGTGATTTCCTTATTCATACATTGATTTCGAGATGCGGAGCTGAGCATCTTCTATTCGCTGGGATAAAGCTTTTCCTCTGCAGGGGCCTTGTGCAGTAAACCCCCTACGGGCGGTCGTCCGTCGTCGTAAAGTAGTCGCCGCGAAGCTTTCGGGAAGAGGGGTAGTCTTGTGTGTAAGCATAGCATTTCTGGTCGAACCCGCCCAACCCAACAAAGAAGAACCGAACCTGACAGACACATCTTTTTCCTTTTGGGAGGGTACTCCCCACTCTGGGCTAAGATAGTCTCTTAAGTGCTAGCGTAGTGGGAGAGCAAATAGCAATGAACCTTATCTACAGTATTAGTTCCCTCCTACCAAGAATTACTATAGCTCTCTATATGAGGAAAAGGGTACCGATAGGCGGATTGACGCATCTGAGCTGGCAGGAAATACTTAGTGCTTGGAATATGAATGCTATGAGGCTTGGGCGAGAGAGTAGGTCTAGGAAGCCTAGATATTGCATCATGTGAAAGCTGCGCTAAAAGAAAAGACCAATAAGAGCTGTAATGTAAACAAGTGAGATAGGCACGAAAGGGGGATGTCTTTCATCAGCCAGCACCTTCAACAACCAGTGGGACAGATGCCGACACATATTCGATTCTAGATTCAAGATAGGGTATGACCGATGACCAGGCAGGGCGGGATGAAGCAAGCAGTAAGGGATTGGCTGAATAGAAGAGAAGCGACCAGGAATGGGATATTGAATGGAAAGAACGAAAGCGACGTACGTACTGGATTGACCAGCGTGTGCCAACTACTTTACTTCCCTATTTATTGCTTTTTCACCTCTGGTGCACTCTTTCATCTCCGCAGCTCCTCTTTCCTGCTCAAAATCCCTAGTTTATAATGCTTAATGCTTAGAATGAAGCGAAGAAAGGAAGGTAATAGGAAAGGTTTACGCTCGACTCTAAGGAGAGGATAGGAAGTAGCACCAGGTACTAAGATAGAAGCGAAGTAAGATAGCATCCAAGGAAGGAAAGGAAGCTCAGTTCAAAGCTGTTGAAGCTAGAGCTAGAGTGAGCGAAGGGATTTCCTCGAGAAAGGGAATCAATTCTTCCATAGCATCCCTAAACCTTCCTCTCCTTATTAGTAGGGAGACTATTAGCTTCTTTAAAGCGAGCTGCTACGCTCCTTTCTCTTATATACGATAGCACCAGCCACTGACCATACATTCCTTTCAGGAAGCAGCTTCAGGCGAAAGGTAACAAGAGCCATCCACTGAAAAGACGAATGGGTAGTGCTTGAGATCGGCTACTTGGAGTGGGGTAGGGGAACCAAGCAAGAGAGGGGGTTAGATGGGACCTAAGCACCATAGGAAAGATGCATCCCAGCTTATTATCATCGGTTAGCAAGGCGGGGTGGATTCCTATGCTCAGCAAGCTCGCGGCTGCAACCATGGTAGATAGGCGATTCCGAGAAAGAACCATGGGTAGCGTTTCGACCAGGCATTCTACCCTTGTCGAATCGGAACCAACCACCACTGCATTGCGCTCGAACAGTGGAGCGGCCGCCGGCCGGCAACTTCCGTACACAGATATAGATTCATTCTTTGTACCTGGTCCAACCTCACAACCCTTCGCGGGTTGGTCAGAAGTAAGTCTTGTTTGGTAAAACGGAATTGGACAAAGCAAAGAAAAGAGAGTGCTCGACCGGAACAACGGCCAACAAAGACCGTCATTACATAGATAACTGCTCCTCCCCTTATCCGTCTTTAAGGCGAACCAACCGTACTAAGGCTGGAAAGAAAGAGACCTCACCTTCTCGTAGATGGTGTCAGTGAGAGCAACTTTTTTATCCCCCGTTGACCTTAAGAGCACAAAGGATAAGAAAATATTATTTTGAAATATTTTTAGACCATATGAATAACAAGATGTAACTCTTTAAGTCCCAAATAGTATTATTTTATATTAGCAAACTCACACACAATGTTAGTCTTATTCAACATGAAACATTCAAAGGGCAAGAAATTCTTTAACATTAATGCAAAAGCCTTAAAATCATAAGGTGTATAAAAGTAAATCTCTTTAGAGAGTAAAGTTTTATGCTTCAAAAAGTAATCTCACTTACTACAAAGTTAATTTTGTTTAAACACAACTCACTCCGTAGGCTTTGTGAGTTGGTACAAATTATATATTGGAAAAAATTTATTTACACCAAATTCATGGCTCTACTTATGGACCAAACTAATGAAATTAAGAATTTTTTATAAATAAAGTAATTTATAAAAAAACTCATTTAATGGGTAACTGATTTTATAGCAAAGAGGCGTCACTTGAATATAATTTTGTATTTATATGGAAATTGTTAAATCTGAACAATAGTAAAAGCCTTAATTACAATTGCTAAAGGTTTTCAACCACAAAAGCAAAGAACCATTAATTTTAAAAAATTCAAAACTGAAGGGTTTTTTTTTTCTAAAGTAAAACTTAAAAATTGAAGTTAAATATTTATAGTCAAGCATTTAATGTTAGTTGCAATTAATATATTTCAAGAAAGAAAAGGCAAAGAAAATTCATAGCAAAAGATTTATATATACACACACAATGCTAGTAAATTGATGTTTCAATGCTCAAATGCATATCTAAAAGTGTCGAAAATCAAAAATTCCAATGCAACAACTCTTTCCTTTGAAAATATTCCATATTTCCTTTCTACTTTCCCATTCTTGTGCGAAATTTGAAAGTAAAAAATCTACTAATTATTGTTATTTTAAATTGATAAATTAAGAAATGTATTGGATTAAGATTCTTTTGGATTTTAAAATTTCAATGATATTTAATCTAGAATTTTTTGAGTTTCTTAAAATTTTATGGTCTTCAATTCGGGCTCTTATATCCATAAAAATCTAATGTTATTCAATTATAACTTTTTAGAAATCCATACAAATTTGATGGTGTTCTAAAGATTGCTATTTTGAAAAGATTCTATAAAATTATTGATTTCATTAGATTTTAGAGCTCTAAATATAAATAGAAGAGCCATTCACAAATTCATCTTCCAATTGAAATCTTTGGAAATCTAAAAAGTCTTAATCTAATACAAGGTGTAAAATAATATATTAATTATTGAATTAATTTCGAATTAATTCATGTGCTGAGAATTTCATATTTTGAGAAAAAATTAATATTAATACTACTGTAAGAAAGATACAAAGGTTTTAACGAATAAGAAAGCGATTTTTGAGAAGATGACACATTTTGCTTTCTGGCTTCTCATTGTTTTTCAGTTTTTCAATTAGATTCAAAAACTTTTTAATTTGTTTGATTAAGTGTGCAATTAATTTTGATTGGATATGTAAAAGTCATTGTAATTTCATCAAAGCCAATCAAAATCTATAAAAAGAAAAAATCTCACAAATTCCATAAAACTTTATGTAAAATTCTAGTGGAATCTGTGAAAATCTTAAGAAATCCTTCAATTCCACCAAATTTGATAATTTTTAAAATCTAATACAATCCTAATCCAATACATACTAGAAAAAGATGTGTTTTGAGTAATTAGTTATTTCTTGATCTATCATATGCTTACACTGAGATATTTGGTGTGCTTGACAAAATAGACAAACTTAGAATCAATGTTTGAAAATCGGATCAAATCGACCCGTCAAATAATTTAATATGTAAATTAATGACTAATTAGATTTGATTCAATGTTAAAAATTGAAAAAGAAAAAACAAACAAGTTGGATCAGTGAAAATTGAAAAAAAATTTGAGAAACCCGACTAATCGGTAAGAATCTAATGTTTTCATTCATAAAGTCATTTTCCAGCAATAATCCTACTGATTTCTCTTTAAAGTTAATTAAGTAACGGCCCAATGCATAATTTCACCATTTAACTTTCTTGGTTTAACCATTTGTCCCCTGAACATTGGGATTGATCTTTTATGTATTTCAACCTTCATCTTTTGCAACAATTATGCTCTTCCTCACTCACAGAAATGTGAGTGAACTTTAAGCTCTTGACATTACTTTTATAATTGACAGGTAATCAATGACATTACAATAAATGACACACACACACACACACACACACACACACAAATATATATATATATATATATATATATATATATATATATATATATATATATATATATTTATATATAATAAATAATAAATAATTCAAAAAACGAAAGATAACAATGAAGAACACAGAAACAAACTTCATCTGACATCCAAGCTTCCAAATGAACTTACAATAATTCTCTTCAAGTTTGAATTTATAATCCTAATTGAATTCTCCAATTTAAATTAATTATTCAAATGTATTTTTTTTTGGTTTGCATGGGAATAAAGCAAGTAATTAATTTTTTTCAACTATAATAAAATAAAGGATAATATGACTACATTATCCTTTATCTCAAAGCTAGAAGTAATTAGTGAATGTAGTTGTATCTAATAAATCCATGTACCATCAAAGCGTCAAGAACCGTTGATAATGCGCAAGCTCTTGTTGCCAAGAATAACAAAGTCAAACAATATGTTAGATAGTGAACAGAGTTGTTAGATAGTTAGTAATTTTGTTTTACTTTCTGTGAGAGCATGTTTACATAAACAAGTTTTCCTTTAAAGCTTTCAGATATTGAAGAATTGATAAACACAACAGAAAATATTTTCCCAAATTTGTTCTTGATAGAATTCTAATCTCCATTAGAGCATATTTGAGAATGCAATTTCAATTTTTCATGGTTTAGAGTGGTAAACGATCTTGTGGACCGCGATTGCTTGATCCTGATTCAAGATGACTCTTGTAGATGAAGCCATGACCAGCAGAACTAGAATTGGAGGAGTTACTGGCAGCGATGAAGAAATACTAGCACTGCAAAACTCATATCAGATGACTCTTGACTCTTGTAAGTTCTCCCTTAACTGGATTGAATTACCTTTCATGGAGCAGGTCCGTGATTATAACATTGAGAGCTAAGAATAAAATAGGATTCATTGATGGCAATTTTTCAAAACCTAACAACAACTCATCATAATATGAGAAGTGGTTAAGAGTTGATTCAATGGTTGTGTCATGGGTTTTAAACTCCATATCCAAAGAGATAGTGGAAGCTTTTTTGTTCACAGACTTTGCACAGACATTATGGGAAGAAATGGCTCAACGTTTTGGTGAGACCAAATGGACCATGTCTATACCAAATTACGAGGGAGATCAGTTTATTTTCTTAAGGAAAAATGCATGTTGTCTATTTTATAAAGCTGAAGAAACTTTGGGATGAATTAAATTGCTTAAGGCAACTCCCTATGTGTTCTTATGGAGCCTCTAGTGCTCTTGTTAAGATGGATAACAATGACAGACTAATGAAATTCCTCATGGGCCTTAACGAAAGTTATGATCATATGTGCATTCAGATCTTATTGATAGATCCACTTCCATCCATCAATAAAGCTTAATCCATGAATCTGAGGGTGGAGAAACAGAGAGGGATCTAATAGAATTCCACAATTTCTTATGATGTGATGCTTACATGTGGGAATGGTGGTCATAATGGGAATGGAGGTTACAAAAAGGGCAACATAGGCGACAATAAATCCTATTATAAAAGGAAAGAAGGGTATGGGAGAGAGGACAAATCAAAACTATATGGCAATCATTGCAAAACCACAAGTCACAGCCAAAGACACTTGTTTCAAATTCCTTGGGTATCCAGATTGGTATTACAACTTGAAACAGAAGGGAAAAAATGTTGCTCAAGCTAAATCAATAGCAAGTGGAGAAGAAACACCTTTAAATGAAACAACAACAGTGATACCAGCTGAAATCAACAGCAAATGGAATGAGAATCTGACACGATTATGCAGTAGGAAATCCTAAACGCCGTGCAAGGAAGGCAGCAATGAATGTTAGCAATTATGAGTGAATAATCAATATTGTCAGCTTTGTGGGTACAAACTAAATTCTGTTTCTCAAGGTTTAGATTGTAAGGAAAAGGGCAAGTGGATCATGGACACTGGTGCCATAGATCACATGACCCACAACATCTCTCTTTTTGCTACAATAACCCAACTAGAAATACCAAGAACAGTATGATTGTTCAATGGAACCCTCAAGGTAGTAACCCACATAGGAAATATTAAACTTCACAAAAGAATATATTTGATTGATACCCTATACATACCAAGCTGCAAATGCAATTTAATTTCTGTAACTAAACTTACCAAAACCTGTAAAAATTTTAGTACATTCTTTTCCTGACCATTGCATTTTATAGGATTTGTTGAATAATGACACTATTGCTATTGGAGAAGTACATGAAGGTCTTTACCACTTGAGTCAAGAGTTCTTTCTAGTTAATAAGGCTAAAATAGCCAGTCATGCTTGTAAAAAAAACATTGGTGGCAAATCTATTTTGTGGCAATATAGATTAGGACATGTGTTAAACCAAACATTGCATAAAACATCTGTTGCTGATGTTGGAAATTTGAAGGATCTTATATGTATTGTATGCCCTTTGTCTAAACAACGAAGGTTACCTTTTAATGTCAATGGTCATATTACTGAAAACACCTTTGATTTAGTTCATATTGACCTTTGCGGCTCTTATCATGTACACTATAACTAGAGCTTCTTATATGGTCACAATTGTTAAAGACCATAGTCGTTATACCTGGACATACATGACCAATACCAAACATCATGTTTACTTTGTCATAAACCATTACTTAACACTCATTTAAACACAATTCCAAAAGAAAGTGCACAATTAAACATTTACATTCAATCACAATTAAATAAAGGAGTAGTAATTTAACAATATAATATAATAATTGATTCTTGGAATAAATAAATAAATAATAAATAGAGAAATTTATTTGTTATATATCAAGTTCACGAATTAATCTAAATAAATCTGTTAACGTAAGTATTAATTATGAGTAGCCTAGATTCTACCGAAATTTCAGCAGAACCTCCCCTAAAATTTGACTAAACTACAATTCAACAATATAATATCAAAGCCCATCAATTGGACAATTCACATCAACTCATCCCGTCCGCCATAAACTTATTTATCAATCAATCGATTACTCAATTCACACAGTCCATTCATCGGGCAGTCAATCCAGATAGCCCATCCTCTTTAGGCTACATATGTCATCCATCACACACACGCACACACATATGCACTTAGTAACTCCAAACCAACTAATCAATAAGTCATAATAGCCTTCGAGCATATTTCAACGATATTATTAAGTATAATATACCTAATTACCAAATAACTATTCATTTTTATAATAAAACTTGATTCGCCATGTCAAATACAAATGCTCTCATTGATAGTTTCTATATTATACTTCCTCTTCTAAGCCTTAGGTTTTAATTTCCCCCTAACAATATTTTAATAAAATTCCTAAGTTAACCAACATAAACATTAGCTAAGAATTTCCATTTCAATAACAAATCTTCTAATTATAACTAATATTCATGAAATGTATTTAGCATTATTCAAAATTAATTGCTTCTAACAATATGCCCCTAACTAATTCTTAACAAGAATTTTATCTAACTAATTATTTGTTAGAATTCAATTTATTCAACTATAAATTCTAGATTTGAAATTTATATTGAAAATGAGAGAATAGGTCTTAGGACATACCGGTTGAGAATCAGACTATAATTCCACGACGCTTATGAAGAGGAGATCATTCTGTCTCTTAGGCCTCGCCAGAGTGTCGCCGGACCGCCGTTGCAGGCTACCGTCCACGGTGGTCGAAAGATCGGACTTCATCGGAATTGAGCAACATATACCAAATGCTCGAAATCTCACGGGGACTTCGAATCCGTGACCAACTCGAATTAGGTGTGCCTAATTTGGCGGAAAATGGCCTCGACAGTGGCTTTGCCACCACCATCCATGGCGGTTCCGTCCTTCGAGCCCTACCGCCAAAATCGATAGGAGAGAAAGACTCGCCTGGAAGTGAGGAGTCGATCGACGCGTGTCCCTCGCCTTGAAGCCGCCAGGAACGGCGTAGATCGCCTGAAGAAGAAAACGGTGAGGTGCGACCTTCTCGAAAGTGATCTCTCGTACTTCAGGCCTCAATTGCGTGAATGAAGACCATGGGCGGGTTCCTCTCATCGAGCACTTGAAGTTTGAGTGCTTGGTTGCCGGAATCCGTGGCCGGTGGCCAGAGAACGCAGTGAAACAAGGGAGGGGAGGCTATCGCGCAACGGAGGAGAGGAATGAGAAAGAGGAGAGAAAATGGGGCCAAAAAAAATAATTTGGCAACATTCTAGGGACTCTAGACCATTTCGGTTCGATTCGAACCAATTTGGTCCAAATCAGTGATTTAACTTGATTTTACTTGGTTAACAGGTTTTTATCCGGTTTTCAAAAAAATTTCAAGCTGGTTCATGGGTCCAGTTAATTTATTTTAATTGATTTAATATTTAACGTCCAATATAATTCTTAAGAAGTTTAGAAAATTCTCGGTTAGGAGTTATGATACTATACTTTGGGCTTGGGCCCAACTAGCGAGTTTGGACGCAAATTAAAATTATACGGTACTTGTAACCCACACAGTCAAAAATCCTGATTTTTGATTTATAAATATTTAAAATTTTTTGAAAATAAAATTACGGGGTGTTTCAAAAACACTTCATTTTTTATTGGTAATAAAAAAAAAACATCATTTGATTACTTTGGTATATTGAATAGTCTCATATACCAGGAGCTAGGTTGTACGGACAAGAAACATGAGACACAGGAATGTATGGATATGACAATTTTTTAAAAAGTAAAACATTCACACGCTTAGGATACAATACACTAAATAAGTAATACATTAACATTTCATATAAATAAATAATTATTTATAATAAATCATAAACATGAAATAAAAAATACTTAATTTCTTATTTCAACGACACAAACAAATTTAAAAGACACTTCATTTTTTTATTGGGAATAAAAAAAAATCTTGGTTGATTAGCTTGATATATAGAGTAGTCTCATATACCAATAGCTAGGTTGCACGAACATGGAATATGAAATACGGAAACTATGAGATACGATAATTTTTAAAAAAGTAAGATATCAACACGCTTATAACACGCCACACTTAATTAGTAATACATTAATATTTCAAATAAATAAACAATCATTTATAATAAATCATGAACATAAAAAATACTTAATTTTTTTATTACAAAGACACAAAAACAATTAAAAAACATTTCATTTTTTATTGGTGATAAGAAAAAATCTTGGTTGATTAGCTTGGTGTATAGAGTAGTCTTATATATCACGAGTTAGCTTATAGGGATGCGAAACACGAGATACGAGAATGTATTGGATACAACATTTTTTAAAAAAGGTAGAACATCTACACGATTAAGACACACTATATTAAATAAATAATACATTAATATTTCAAATAAATAGAGAATCATTTATAATAATCATAAACATAAAATAAAAAAAATTATTTTTTATTTCAATACAATTAATTAAATTCTCAAAATTATTATCATTATTGAAAACTACATTAATAGTGTGCATACATTTCTTTTATATAGGTCATACTATGCATAACTTTTGCCATTGCATACCTTAAAAAACGCTTCACGGGATACTTAAGAAGACATATCTTACCATTGTAATTTTTCAGCATATCTCAATGAGATACAGTTTATCATTTTATTTTATAATTTTACTATTTTTGAATGATGTTATAAAAGTTATTTCATCATTTAATACTAATATTAATTAAAGAATACAAATAGTAATTTGAATGGTTCTAAAAATCGGACCAGACTAGCCAGTCCGACTAGCTTAACTGAGAACCGCACCTTGATCCAGTCCGAGTTAAGTCTTAAATCGGATGGATAAAAAAACCGCTGCAAACCGGCTTAAACCGGTTCATGTATTTGATACGGTTGAAACAAATGAGCTTAAAAAAAAAAAAACAAAAAGAAAATTGGAGATGAATCTTTGATCTCATCGGGGATCTTTGATTCTTCTTTACCCATTTCTCTACTGTAATATTAAGTACAACAATTGGAGAAAATGCCATAAACAAAAGAATCAACAGTACTAAGATTGAAAGAAAGAGAGATAACAAATTCACAATCCTGTTATTTCTGGGGTTTTACGAAATAATTAGAGAATAAATAGAGATATCTGACCTAAATAGAAAAATAGAGCAACTAAAGAAATGCAAGTTGTTGAAGGAATCGAATCTGAAAACTTTATGCCTTAAAGTCATGGGAATCCCTTTCACAAGGAAAACAGCGTTCGAGGATCGTGATTTTGGTGCTATTTGGTCAAATATTTTAATCTTTGCTGGAGCAATTAATGGGAAGGTTTTTGGAATAATTGAATTTGATCCTTTTTATGATAATTAATTGTTTTTGGACGTTTAATCTTAAAATTAGTCCTTTTTATTCTTTTCATAAAAATTATTTAATATTTATAACTATTATATTTCAATTTTTTAAAAGTATATATTAAAAAATATTATATATAAAAAATCCGATTGAACCGTATTAGACCCGGTTGAATCTCCCAGTTTAATAAACTTTCTACTTTCACCGGTTTGATGACCGGTCCGGTTCTCATAACACCGGTAATTTGACTAAAATTTTAAGTTAACATTGTAGGTTACATTTTCATGTATAAAGAGTCATAATGAAAAGTTCTATATATAATATTTATCTTTTGAAAATTTTTCATTTTTTGTTTCCTTAATCTATATCTCTATTTCATTTTTTAAAATTTTCTATATCTGATCATAATTAGGCTTTGAAAAATTTTAAATTATTGATTATCTATATCTCTCCACTTAACTTTATTTTTAAAATCATTTAAATTATATATGTTAAGTTTGAACTAAGTTATTTTTTATTTGAGATTAAAATATATTAGTATAGGAATTTTTAATTTTTCTCTTTATTTTTCTATGTTTTATAGAATTAATATTCAATAATAATAATTAAACAGTAACAAATCTTTTATATACTAATATACTAATTACAAATTTATAAAAAAAATGTTTAATAATAAAGTAATTTACCGAAAAAATAACTTTTAAATATATTTATAAATTATAAACTATGAAAGTAACCATAACACCTTTCACCTAATAAAAGAAAGAAAATCAGAATACTTTAAAGTTGGTTTGGTTGCTTTCTTTTTCGGAAACCAGTTTATTTTTAGAAATATTTTCCTAGTGTCGGCGGCCCAATTTCACCTGGGAAGCCCAAGCAAACACTTCAGTCCCAGTTTATTGAAGGGCGCATATCAGAGGCAAAGAGCCCTGTCCATGTTGTGGGCTCCACGTTACAACCTAAGGAGCTTGGATAGATATAGGACTGCACGTGGTGGGATTGAGTCGGGTTTATTGATTTCAAGTACCCAATTTATATGTATTGATCAATTGTTTATTTTTAACCCAATTTAATCTATCAAATATGTGAATCTATGGATTATGAATGAATTGGGTTGAGTAAGGGTTCAATCGTAAGAATCAAAATAAATGATAACTAATAAAATAATATTAAATAAAATATAATTATTTAAAAGATATAACTAATAAAATTAGACATATTTAAAAATATTAATTTTTTTGTAACGTGCATTACAAATTGTTATTGCTGGTTCTTTTACTCTATTTGTTATTTTTTAAATAATATTAAGTATTAATTATAATTTTCTACGTATATTATTTAACTTTTAATAACGATAAAACGTGATTTCATATTGAGATTAACGTGGATATAATGGCTAGTAGTCAAATACTTGTAATATTTTGAGGAAGCAACTTTTTATTATTGAAAAAATGGATTCGGCAATAAAATTTTTAGCATAAGTTAGCATTGGAAATAAAACTTTTGGTGAAAAATATTTGCACTCTATTGATTTATATTTACTGTCTTTTTTATTTTTTATTTATTTACAAAAGGGAGGGGGTTACCATAGCTATTTATCCTAATTAATAACATAAGAAGCACTAATATTATATTTATCGTCTTTTATATATATATATATATATATTAGAAAATTATCTCTAATATTTTTTGTTGCCTGATTTTTTTGAGCATCTAAATATGATATCTTTAAAAATTGTTTCTAACACAATAAAAATGAAGGTTTACCTGTCAAATTAAGATTTTGGCATAATATTTTTGGGATATAGATAAAGTGAAATCCAGAGGAAATAAAGGATTAATTAAAAGTGAAGAAACAAAATGCATGAAAAAGAAAATTTGAGATAAGAATTACTGAGCTTATACATACATGTAAGGTCCCGAGTTTGTGTAAAAGTAAGTTTATTAATTAGCAATCCGGTGGTAATCTGATTGATCTTTTTACTTATGTAAGGAGTGAAATGTCTCCTCTCGACCACAATTGTTTTCACTAATTTGGTGAGTCAAGGGGAGAGCTACCCCTATTGTGTAGTTCATAGTATTATTTCAGCTCATAAAAGCCTCTAATAAGTTAAAAAAGTAAGTTTATTAACTAAGCCTATTTAAAAATATTTGGCTAAAATCTAATTGCAGATTTTTTTCAATGATTGCTTGGGTTTTATTGCGCAATAGGAATTTGAATAGATTCCATAAAATTAGACTGGAACCCCGAAGAAGTTAACAAATTGCTCTTGGGCTGCCTATTCGATTATCAGCTGGCTAACGAATCAGAGAGAAGAATGAGAGAACAAATCCGGTGCAATTATGGAGTTCTCCGCCGGAAGAAATGTATAAGCTGAATGTAGATGCTTCGCTGAAAGATAATTTGGGCTGCGGTTTTGGTTTTTTTCCTTTTAGGTACAGAAGGGGAGCAACAACTCAAAGAGAAAAAAAAAAACTAATTAAAACAAACTCTAGGGTAGGCTACCCCACTAGCATCATGCAACAACTAAGGAACAAGAGGAGGAGGAGGTTGGTCAAGCACATGAAGTCCCGAAGGAAACTGATCTCATCTACAATATTGAAGTTCGAGTTTTAAAACTCGAAGCAGGTGTTATTGTTAGGGATGATACCCGTCGTGTTCAAGGAGCAGGTGTTAATGGTCACTAATCTCTCCCCACAAAATGCAGAACTGGACGCTCCTAGCTTCGATGTTTAGAAATCATTAGAGCTGGAATTTTCTTCAATCATTTTACAGACAGATTCACTCATTATGATGCAACATTTCCATTCCCAAAAATTCCCTGATACAGAATATGGTACAAGATTGCTATTGCTGGATTATTTAGCTAGTATTTTTTTTTACTTTCGATGTAATGCTCATAGAATCAACATCCAAGTTGCTCATGAGCTTTCTAAGTTAGCTTTTTATTTTTCTCATGAGACTATTTGGATTGAGGAGGTTCCCCGGTCCATTATTTCCTTTTGTTTTAGATGATGGTTCTTTCCCTTGATAACATTTCTCATTTTATTCTAAAAGAAAAAGTATTTGGCTAAAATCATACTCCTACTTATTCAATTAAGGCATTTTCATACCTTAAAGAAACTATAATATGTAGTAAATGCAAGTATAACCTAATAGTAAGTGGATGCATGACCTGATAAAAGATTCAGGTTCCAATCCTCAATTTCTCAATACTCAATAAGAAAGAAAAAAAAAAAAAAAAAAAAAAAAAACCCTACAATATACATATGCTTTCATAACATGTAGGTGATAGAGCCAAGATGACAACCTTCCAACAAGAGAACTACTCAATAACTTTGGCGTTCAAGGCAGTAGTATCATCGTCCACTTCAACTTCAACTTTGGCGTTCAAGGCAGTAGTATCATCATCCACTTCAACTTTCTTTTCATCTTCAATAACTTTCTTTCCCCCCTCCTCTATGCTTTCAACGCTCCTCATAGCTCCAGTAACACTATTGATCTGTGGAGGAGTTTTTCCAGAGCTAGGTTTAGGTACTTTGCGTTTTTTTGAAGCACTTTTTCTGATTTCAAGAGAAAGCATGAGTTACAAAGAACTTATCCTTTATTTAATGTAAATTAACTTCACACAAACTTTATTTATTTATGAATAATAAATTTTAGTTTAATTATTTTAAATTTCATGATACTAAATTCAATAGAGTAAAATGAATATTTTCATTTTATATGAAACCAGACGAGTATGTAATTTCATTAATTTTGATAAAAGTTATTTGTACTAAATATGTTTTGGCTCTTTCATCAATAATATTGAAGTTCGAGTTTTAAAACTTAAACATGCAAAAATAAATTAACGTGTAGATAAATATAATATGAAATTTTCTTGTCATTCTATTTGATATTATTGTTTGAGTTGTATTAAGCAAATACCTTAAAAATATAGACTAGAATTATAAAAGCTCTAAAATAATTATCTATATTTCAAAATCCCTTTCATATAGTTTCATTCTCCACGCAAAACTTACTCAGTAATAAAATTATTTCATAATAACCAAATTGTTTTTGTGTTTTTCTTTTCTCTTTCAAATGCAAAATAGTTCCAAACACACAATAAATATAATAGAATTAACTTACATAACCATGGGTTTTCTCTGGTAGAGCTTAGAGCTGGGCATGTGTAGCATGGTGAAGTTTGGCATGAAAGTGCTGCTAGCAGTGCGGCGTATAAAGGCCATGAGTAAGTAGAAGAAATTCTTATTTGACCCAAAAGAGAGAAAAGAAAAGGAAAGCCTCTTGCTACTTTGAGCAAATGAACTTTTATTGCATGAGTTCCAACTAACTATAACGGAACCTTTATATAGGTTTGAGCATAGTTCAAAAAGTGAAATGTGGAACCAAATTGCATTTAAAAAAAGTTTGATCTATTTGATTTACACTATTCAACTTCAGTTAGATTTACATTTAAAAAAAGTTTGATCTATTTGATTTGTATTATTTTGATTTAATGTGAACTGACCGATAAAATACTGACCCCTACCATTACCTGTATATTGACTTCACCAACTCTTCGTTTGGACAATATGACTTTTTAAGATGGAAGAAAATATGTAAATTAATACGAAGGTAAATAATTTTTACTTATCTGAAAAGGGTGAAGAAAATATAAACTATTTCTTCTCGAATTCACAAAACTAGACTCTTTTCATATTAGATTAAGAAAATGATGAATGGATTGGGAATATTATTTTTTTAATATATGAAATAAATTTCATTATTTTATTTTGTTTCCTCCAATGTTTTATCACCTCTCCTTTCCGAAAAAAGTCAAAAGTAAAATTGAATGACCCAGCCAATATGAACAGTCCTGTTAACAAACTTGCCCTTGTGCATCGATGTCACTCTCTCATTCTCCCATTGAATTTGAATATGTCAACGTTTACCCTTTTTTTTTTTTTTTTTTCTTCCATTTGATGTATTTTGTTATATGTTGACGTTAATTTTAACATCAGAAAACTGTGTTATGAAAGGGAAATCCACGAGTTTATGTTAATATGAACATTCCGTCACAAGTTATCGTTACATTTTAGTTTCAATATGTTCAATATTTATTTAGCTTTTTTTCATCAGTGATCTATTATTAAATATAGTCAGAAATTCCTCGCTAATTTTGTTGGTAATCGTGGAATTTTTTATAGTGACGTATTGTACTGTTTGTGCTAGAGATAAATTTTAATATTTAATGATGATAATAAGAAAGTCATATATTAACTAAAAATAATAAAGTAACCTGAGGATGATTTAGTGGCAAAAGGCACTTGCGAAGATTAATTACCGTGACTTAGGTTATGAGTTTAATCCTACGCAGTACAAACTCCCCTTGCCTTGGACACTTTTTTTGTTCCTTTCTATCTTTGTTATCTTGATAGTGCAGCTTGTTCTTCCATTAAATTTTAATATCAATTATAGCAAGTTTTCAAAAATAATATTCGGGATAATATTATGAAAAATTTCTGTTATAGTCCTATTTGAAAATGGATTAATTATTAAAAAATTACAGTACGATCTCTATGGTATGCGAAATACAACTAGTCCGTCCTTGTCTTTTTAGAAAATAGACTAAAATGTCCTTAAAGTTTCCGTCAGACCATGAGGCTATTTCGTCCAATTTTTGCATCTTTTCCATTAAGTACTTTATAAATGATGAAAATACTCCTTTTATTTTTAAAAACACAAGGACGGATTAGTTATATTTTTCAAATTATAAGGACTGCATTATAATTTTTCTGGTACAATATTTTAGTATCTCTCTTTTGACCTCTGTGTTTTGTTGTTGACTAAATGGAAAAGATGTAAAAATTAGACAGAATGACCTAATAGTACAATGGAAGCAAAATATATGGACAAATTAGTATATTTTAAAAAAGACAGGAACGGACTAGTTGTATTTTACAAACTACAGAAATTGTATTGTAATTTTCCCTCCAATTTTTACCTGAAAAATTAAACTTTTCTAGAAAATTAATATGGTGATAATAAGTTTGATTATATATATATATATATATATATATATATATATATATTTTTTTTTTTTTTTTTTTTTTTTTTTTGTGGTATGAGATTAGCCGGAAAATTTCCCATCACAATTTGTTTTTTTTTTTTTTTTTTTTTTTTTTTTTTTTTTTTTTTTGTGAGATTATTTTTGTCGTCTGGGAAATTTTGTTTTATTAAATTCTCCAGGCAACTTTGAATTAAATTCCTTTCAACATTGAATTTTCCAGGCAACCAAACAATATGGCTTTAGAATGACCTTATAGTGCAATGGAAGCAAAATATAGGGATAAATTATTATATTTAAAAAAAAAAAACAGGGTGGACTAGTTGTATTTTGAAAACTACAAAAATGGTATTGTAATTTTTCCACCAATTTTTACCTGAAAAATTAACTTTTTCTAGAAAATTAATATGGTGATAATAAGTTTGGTTATATATATATATATATATATATATATATATGCACAATTTTTTTTTTTTTTGAGATTATTTTTGTCGTCTGGGAAATTTTGTTTTATTAGAAATGGTGAAATTGAAACAGAGAGAATGGTGTGATGAAAATCCAGGAACTTGATCAACGCACTTTGGTAAATTTTATTTGTGATAATTAAGATGTGGATACAGTCATTTTGGTTAGGAGTTCTGACAATAACACCAGCTTTAAAGAAAATTAAGTTCCTTTCAACATTGAATTTTCCAGGCAACCAAACAATATGGCTTTATGTATTTCTCTTAAAGATGAATTCCCTTAGGTCAATTCATGCAAAACAAAAAGTAGCTATCATTACAATACACTTTCATTCTTTAAAGATGGTGACAAATAAGGATCGATTGTCACTATAGTTGTGTGTACACCATATAAATAAATAATAATAAAATTAAATTGGTAAAAAAAAATTAACATAAATTGAAAAATAAAAGAAGTAATTTTGTTGAAGTCAAATGCTGCCAATTAGAATCCGTCTTCCGATTGTCGTGTTAGGTGTGTTTTGGTTGAGGGGGAGAGTAATCGTCATTGAGAGGCTTCCTTTTACTAGAGTTGTCACATTATTTCATGAATTTATTTTCCTCAACAGTTCGATCAAACTATTCCAATGTTATAGAATCTGTTAAAAGCAGAATTACAAATGAGATGAATGAACAACTTCTCCAATCTTTTTACTCGACAAAAAGTCAGATTAACTGTTAAACAAATGCACCATTCTAAAGTGTTTGATCTCGATAATATGTCTCCTCTCTTTTTTCCAATGTTCCATAACCTTTATATATTTGCCATAGCAGAATATTTTTTCCAATTAAAAATGTCTTACATAGAAGATATCTCTTGTAAGAAAATACTATTTTTATTATATATAAACTTTAAAATTATTGACTCCCAAAATATGAAAATTTAATAATCAAAACGTGGTATAAAATTCATCTTAATAAAGATATAATTAAATTTCTTTTACATAAAGCCATATTAAAAAAAAAAAAAAACACTTTCTAAATCAATATAAAACCACTCTTATTCTCAAATTAGAAAATAAAGCACTCAGATATTTGAATTTAAATTCTTAAATTTTATTTTAATTATAAACTTCTCTAATTAAGAAATAATTTTATATAAAAACTTTACTATTTTAATTGGTAAGTTTTACTAAAAGCAATTAATTATACGTATAAAAGGAAACTTTCAAGTATTTTCCATCGAATTATTTTTATTTTCCTTTGAGAAAATATGAACTAAGTTAAACTAGGTTTATAATGAGAAAAACTCAAATACTTTAATTTTCAATATCAATCTTTTCTCAAAAATCACATCTACACTCAAAACTCATTTCAATAATATATAAATGATTTAAATAACCATAAAAATAATTAATATATAAAATTTAAGAGCACAAAGAAGAAGAAAATATTATTTTGAAATATTTTAACACGATATGATAAACAAGATGTAACTCTTAAGTCCCAAATAGTATTATTTTATATTAGCAAACTCACACACGATGTTAGTCTTATTCAACATAAAACACTCAAAGGGCAAGAAATTTATGGTCTCACTTATGGACCAAACTAATGAAATTAAAGATTTTCTAAAAAATGTTTCGATTTTTTTTTTTAAGTGTATGGTCAGAAATATCCTCGTTTCAATAAAAGTCTTTCATTTCATCTATTTGGTTCATAAGTGGAGCTATGGTCGGGTCTAATTCTAGCAAAATCAACTTGCAAAAGAGCAAGATCAGCTTATACTAACTCAACTTTAAAACACAAGTAAAAATACAAATTAGTACTGTCTAATTATTAATCAATACGTTCAGTCTTTACTTTTTAATTCAGTTTTAGTCGCATCAAAAATTCCATTGATTTTCTTTCCATCAATGACAGCATTTGACGACCCATTAGCAGCTACGTCGACCTGATCTTTTCCAGGTGTGGGATCTGGTGGTTGCCGGTTAACAGAATAGGATAGTTATTGAAATATTAACCATGCATCTCACACACACATATAAAAGCAATCAATTAGTAGCAATATGAACTTACAGGATGATTAGAGGTTTTTTATGGTAAGGCTTAGGTCTAGGGATAGTAGCATGGTCTTTGGTATGAAGTTGCTGATAGAACCCGCAAAAGCCATGAGAGAATGAAAATATTTTCTTTCTGTTCTCGCTGAACTCAAATGCCACATTTTTATGCAATGCAAAAGTATTATACATACTTCCGTAACTCAACTTCAACCTTTCGGTCAACATTAATGTACCCATAGCTTCTCACTGAAGCGAATTTTATACAAATAATTGACTTACTAATATTATTTTTTTAAAATTTATTTGAAGGCTCGATGGACCGAAACAACAGGTTATACAATATGATAGCCCTCCTCTTTACTCACCAAATTAATGAAAACTCTTGAACTTGAATTCGAGATCTCCCACTTTTCGGATTAGTACCGCACCTGGTTGATATTGACTTAATAATAATTATTTGTAAATCTGCAATTAACATTTATATTTTATAAGTTTTGAAGTGGTTCAACAAACTATTTATATGATCTGAATAATATATGTTCACATTTACCCTTGTTTGAAATAAATGAATTCCATAAAATTTTATAAAATTTATTTATAAAAACCAAAATTTTGCGTTTGGTTTGAAGAATTAAATTTTAATTCTATGGATTTGAATATAACTAAATAAAATTCCACCAAAAAAGGTTAAATTTCCAAATAAATTTTATCAAACTTAAATAACTCAAAACTTTATGATAAAACTCCTTATCCTCCTAGCCTTCTAAAATTATTACACCCAGAATAATTTAGGAATAAAAACAAATAAATATTTTTTAATTTATTTCAAATATGAAAAATTCATTTACAATGAATTGAACATTTTGAGTTTATTTATACCAAAACGGATCATAAATTTATAAAGCATGCATGAATATAGTAAGGTTTAGTTATTACAAACTACAAATTCAAATTCTTGGTATTTTGTCTTTAATTATATTTCATTATGCCTACCAAGCGTAGTGTAAGAATTAACTATTGGCTGGGGCATGAGAGTTTAATATTAATATTTAAGGCTAAGATTATATAACGGTATTTTCGTATTTATGAATTCCCTTATTCTAAGTTTGATACTATAGCTTTTTTATATATAAGTTTTACATAGATAATTTATTCTGAAAAAATAAAAATTATTATTTCCTAATTTTTAAGAACTATCATCGAAGCGTAATCTACTGATAAGTGTATTAAGACCTAACAATATATCTATATTCAAATCCCCATTTTAAAAAAAAAAAAAGCTATCAACTTTTTTTTTTTCACATCCCGATAGTCGGTAGAGTTGGCCCTTTCTCAAACCATTGACTCTCTTTATCCAATCAATTGATCAGCATCAAGAAGCAATTATGTATAATAGAATTTCTTTATTTTTTTAATAAATAGTTGATGACCAAAGCAAGAAATGCCAATTTGCTATTGTTAGTAAACATTAATTATATATAATGTTCAGAACATGATCATGACAAAACAACTAACAAACGTACAAAGTTAATTTTAAAATAATCGGTTTTGAGGTATATAATCTAACATTCAACACAAATTGATATAGTTTGTTTATGTAATGGGGAAGAACTTACCTACTACTTCCAGGATCCATAATATATATATGACTAATTAAATAAATATATTTTTTATAAACGAAATATTTTTAACTATTTCTAAGCCAACTGAATTCATATCTCTAGCTAATGGCAATGGCAACTTTATTAATGTAATTTTTTTTTTGTGTTGTGATATTAGAGTCATTGAAATAAGTATTTGGCTTTCACATACAAGTGCGAAGGTTTAGTTTTATATCTCTAGCCTAAATTGCACAAACACGAACACAAAATATGGAACACGATGCGATATGGACACTAGATACGATAATTTTAAAAAGTAGAACACCGACTCGCTTAGGATATGCTACACTAAATAATTATAATTATTAATAATTTAAATAATTAAATAATCATTTATAATAAATCACAAATAAAAGATAAAAAATCTTAATTTCTTACTTTACTAATTCTAAACTTAATATTATCATTGAAAATTATATCATCTTTGGCTTATTTAGAAATAAATTGACAAATTCAAGAATTTCAACATTTTTAAAAGTGATTAAAGTAATCCTCAATGATATTCCACATTTTAGTTTGTTTAATATAATATTGTCGACCTCTTTTTTTCTATATAAAAATCTTGTAAATTAGTGATTTCAAAATAACAAGTGAATTAGTTCTTGAATTTAATAATAAGATCTAGCTATGTAATAATTACAAATTGTAAATTGTAAAAAACTCTCTCCATTCAATATTAAGTATCCATTTAGCAAAAAAAAAAAAAAAAATCAATTTAAGTGTATTAACATTATACAATTATTTCCAAATATAACTTAATTGCCATGAGTCAATGGAATTATTTTGTTATCTTTTTCCTAAAAGGATATTTTAGTAACATATTAGCCCTATAAATTATTTCACGTGATTTATTTAGGCTCTGTTCGGTAAGAGCATTTGAAGTAATGTTTAGTGTTTTGATTGGTTAAAAAACTATTTTAATTAATTATTGTATTCAGTAATGTTACATTAATCCTAACGTTTAGAGTTTGAGGCAGTATTTCATGAAACGTTATCCTTACTAATGTTAGGGTTTTATAAATTTTTTATTAAACCTGTGCACATTACTTGTCTTTATTTTGTTATATATGACCTTATCCTTTTTTATCTTTTTATATTAAATAGTTAATCAAACATTTATTTTTACCGAATGCTTTTATTTTAAACTGCTATATAAACAACTGACCACTAACAATTAACGGCTAGTAAAACATCTGACAGCTACTACAACAACTAACATCTACTAGAATCGCTGAAATTGCCCAACAAAGTCTTAATCTTAATGAAATTCTCTAAATGAGAGCTTAATATGGAATGAACGGAGTAGGTTTTTTCATTTTTAAATGAAAAGATAGAGTTTGTCATTCTTTTATGTATCTTTTAATTTTGTATTTCAAGTACTAATAATCAACAAATATATAGTTAATTAACATTTTTTTTAATGCATTTATCAAAAAGTCTAATATTCAAATGGGTCTCTAAAGTGTCCAATAAATTTCTTTAACGTGAAAGTGTCCTAAATTAATAAATAAAATAAATACTACCAAAAAAGAGTTCTAAATAAAGTGTTTCGCATTTGAGAAAATAGTTTATTCCAAAATAATCGTCACATTTGTAGTTTCAAGTAGTAATAAATATTTTTTTCCATGTTTACCCTTTATATATGACTAATAATTATTGCTTTAATTTAATGATTTTCTTAGATAATTAGTATTAAATTAAAGGTGTTATATTCAATATTTTAATAATTTATTATATTTAGATAAATTTAATTGTTTTTCTTAAAGAATATAAAATTCCAAATGTGAGAACTATTATATAACGAAAGTAGCGATATGACACATTTTTCAAAATGTTTGTCACATGTCAGAGAGCATTGAAAAAGTTTTAATGTTTGACATTAGTACAATACATATACATTGAACTTTTTAAAATATCCATGTAATTTAACTTTTAATGAATAGTTCCTTGTAGGCCTTGCCCTAAGGTTTGAAACGAAAACTAGAATTAAAATAATTCTTAAAGTGGAGTCAAAATTAGAACCAATTGGTCTAGTTTTAATTTCACCACTTTCCAACATATTTTCAAGACAACTTTTCCTTTTTGAACCAATTACAAAGAACAATGAAACCAGTCGAAGGGTCTAAACCCGGTTTTAACTTTTTGAAAATCGTTTCTTTCTGTACATTACATTTTAATTACAGGGTGAAACTACTGTAAAGAATGAAGATTTTTTTTATTCATACAGAAATTTTATTGACCCTTAGATTAACACTATTTAAATATAAGTCGTAGATTGAAAAATATTTCAATGACTTTTTACCTTTAAAACAAGTTATAATTCATTTTTTTAAAAGAAAGATTCAGTTTTATTCATTTGTTATGATTATTTTTGACATTCAAAAAGACATATACTATTAATTATTTTTAATAAATAATTAGAGCATAAAATTAGAGAAATAAATTAAAAATTTCAATACTCTTACATAATTTTCTTTTCACCATGTATTAGATTTAGATTATTTAAATGCTAATTTTATGCATCTAATAAATATTTCACTTAAACCTTTTAAAAAGTAAAACAAAACTTCAATATATCAGTTTCTATTTCAAAATAAATAAATTAAAAACTAACGAATAATTAAATTTTTTTTGCTTCGATTTATGAAAAATTGTATAATTCTAAATTTCAATTAACTTTGTAAATATATATATATATATATATATATATATATATATATATATGTTCTATTTTATTTAGTCTATATATGTTATTAAAAGTCCTAGATCATAATATTTTATGGTATTTACATCTAATTTTTTTAATCAATTATCTTTAAAGTGAAATTGATTTTATATATTTTCATATGAGATTATATAATTATAAAGTATTTAATAATCTTATTTTTAATATTTATACAAATCTCAACGGCATATTGTATATATGATTTTCTTTCTTTTTATTTTGAAAAAAAGCATAAATTTAGAGTTATATATGTCATTTCAAAGATAAATAAAAATTATTTAAAAAATATAAAAGAAAAAGTAATTTATAAAAAACTCATTTAATGGGTAACCTGCTTTATAGCAAAGAGGTGTTACTTGAATAGAATTTTGTATTTATATAGAAATTGTTAAGTCTAAACAGTAGTAAAATCCTCAATTACAATTGCTAAAGGTTTTCAACCAACATAGTCCTATCACACAAAAACAAAAGAACCATTAATTTTAAAAAATTCAAAATTGAAGGGTTTTTCTTTTTTTCTAAAATAAAACTTAAAAAATTGAAGTTAAATATTTATAGTCAAGCATTCAATGTTAGTTGCAATTAATATATTTCAAGAAAGAAAAGGCAATGAAAATTCATAGCAAAAGATTTATATATACACACACAATGCTAGTAAATTGATGTTTCAATGGTCAAATGCATATCTAAAAGTGTCGAAAATCAAAAATTCCAATGCAACAACTCTTTCCTTTGAAAATATTCCATATTTCCTTTCTACTTTCCCATTCTCGTGCGAAATTTGAAAGTCAACAATCTACTAATTATTGTTATTTTTTAAAATTGATAGAGTTTTGAGATTTATTCAATCTAGAATTTTTTGAGTTTATTAAAATTTTATGGTTTTCAATTCGGACTCTTATATCCATAAAAATCTAATGTTATTCAATTATAACTTTTTAGAAGTCCATACATATTTGATGGTCTTTTAAAGATTGCTATTTTGAAAAGATTCTATGAAATTATTAATTTTATTGAATTTTAGAGTTCTAAATATAAATAGAAGAGTCATTCACAAATTCATTCTCCAACCCAAAGATTTTAAATATCTTTTAAAATCTAAAGAGTCTTAATCCAATATAAGGTGTAAAATAATATATTAATTATTGAATTAATTTTGAATGAATTCGAAAATTTCATATTTTGACAAAAATTAATATTAATACAGTTGCAAATTTTCAAAATTAATTTGATTATTTTTTAAAATTTTTATGGGTCGATTTCAATTAAATATTAATTTAATCAAGTAAAAAAATTGGAAAAACTTTGATGTTATAATTATAATTACATGAATTAAAATATTATAAATAATTAATATATATATATATATATATATATATATATATATATATATGAAACGATAAATAAAAAAATTTACAGTTTTATACAATTTGCTAAATATAGAATACATTTAAAAAAATACATAAATGAATTAATATTTAACTTTTCCTTCTGTTTATCTCCATCAATATGATATTTCTCATACCTGCAACTACACACATACGATACATATGATAGATAGCAAAGAAAATATTATTAAATAGATAAAGATTAAGGATAAGAGAAATCACGTGATGTACAAGAAAATAAGACCATAAAAAAGATAAAAAAAAAGACTACCTTAATCGAAAAAGAAAAAGCAATGATATAAAATAAAAAGAAAGCATAATCAAAACTCAAAGAATCGAAAAACAAAAAAAAAAAAAAAAAAAAGAAGAAGAAAACTTCGTGAAAGAAAATAACTGAGATTGATTAATATGAAGGTATATATATAGATATAAGCATATATATAAGAAAAAAATTCAAAGGTATTAAAACTTTCAATTTCAAAATTCAAAAAAATTCAAAAGTTTTAAAAGTTTCAATTTCAAAATTCAAAAATTTTAAAGAATTAAATATTTAAAATTTTATATATAAGTATATATTAGATTAGATATAGAAAAAGAAATGTAAAAATTAATTAAAAATTTAAAAAATTTGTAAAAAAAAGAAAAAAGGAACTACTCAAAGGAGAAAGAGTGCCAAATTAGCTTTTTGAATTTTTTTTTTTTTTTGATTCAGGATTTTATATATATATATATATATATATATATATATATAGATAAAGGCAATTAAGTTAATTTAGTATGAGAGAATTTATGTTACGTCATTAACAAAATATCCTCTGAAAATAACAGAACTCTTATTTTAAACACCAATAAGCTAAACATGATTCCTTGAACGCAAACTTCTCTAAAATCAAATAAATGTCAACCTCTATCCCCAAAGAAAAAATGTGAGAAGCCAAATGTTGACATTTTCAAGTTCAATAAAAGAATGAGAAAGCAGACTAAGACTGAGTTGACAAATTCACGGTTGTGACCATCTTGTGGATTGAGTGATTTTTGACTATGACTTGTACTTAACCAATTGAGTATAAATATTGCATTTCAGTTCAGTTGGAACTCACAAAGTGATTCATAATTAATTTTCCTGCAATAGTTTTTTTTTTTTTTTTTTTTTTTGACAGAAAAATTTCATCAACTTTCTCATGGCTTTTGTGGGTGCCAACACCAGCTTTATACCAAATACTATGCCACGTTTTCCTAGCTCCAAGGCCTACCATAAAAAAGCTCTAGTCATGTAAGTTGATGCCAAGAATTCTATGTTCTGAAAATCTGTTTCATATAATTAAACTTCAAGTAAAAGAGTCAATTGGAGGTAATCTAATTGCTTTTCTCGATCAACTTTAAGAATGTAAGAAATGGGATATTTTGAAATCGAGTCTTCACTGTATAAAATTTTCACAAATTTAGTGAGAGCTATTAAAATAAAAGATTTCTGCTCTCATTGTGTAGTTTAATTTGTTATTTTGGCCTATGAACCAAAAAACAAAAATTTGGAATAAAAGGGTTAATAAAGTAAAAGGAGAAATTCCTCAAAGACCATAAGTTTCTGTGTATGTATGGTAATATATTATGCAGCCAGTTAGCTAATTTTGCATGTTTGATCATCATTAATTTGTGATTAAGTTATATTAATTCTTCTTCTTCCTTTTTTTTTTTATGCTGACAAAGTGCTAAACGGGATGTCCCACCGCCCAGTTCTGGAAAAAAACCTCCACAAATTAATAGTGTTCTCATGGCCTCCAGCTCCAGGAGTATTATTGCACTCGGAAAAGTCATCCTTGCTTCTGGTATCTTAACTATTGTTGAAGATAACAAGAAAACTCAAGTAACAGATGATGATTCTATTGCTTTGAATAGTGAGGATTCTGATTGATGCTCTTGTAGGAATTATTTGACTATCTTCTCCATTTTACCAAATCAGCTTTTTTTTTTTTTTCCTTTCTTTTTTGTCCTTTCTCACTATTATAGCAGCTTAAAACAAATTGTAAGTTGATTATAATTATAGACCATGTAAAATTAATTCTGTTGTTTCCTTTTAACAGCAAACAAATTAATTACTGGGCTTTTACTTTTTTAGTTGTTTATTTTTCGGTTGGTTCTTGGACAAAATATTGTACGATATATCCTGATTTTCTCATACCACGTCTAATTGGCATTAGTAGTGGAATTTCAGTTATTAAATTTTATTGAGATAATTATTATGAAGTCCTTAAGTTTAAGTTAAATATACTAGTCAAGACCTCAACTTTCAATTACACTAGTTCCTAGGTTTTGATTCCGACTCTAATTGGAAAATTTGTCAAAAATTGAGAGAATTTTTACACGATTTCTGCTAGTAAATGAAAATTTAACAATTAAAAAAATACGAAATTCACATAATGGAAAAATGGGAGGCAAAAATGCCCTTAAACCTAAAAACAATAAAATGATGGCACTCCCTAGCTCATGTGTTTGTCACTTGGTAAAAGATTAAGGGTTTGAACTCAAAAAAAAAAAAAAAAAAAAAAAAAAAAAAAAAAAAAAAAAAAAAAAAAACCCTTGCTAATACTATTGATCTTCCTCTCTTTATTCGTTATTCATAACTTTTTTTTTTTTTAAATTTTCTGTTTATATATGAATCTTGACCAAAGAAGTTAATCTGGAACTAAACCTTTCTTTATTATGGTTTATTATGTTAATTGCTCGTTGATTTGTGATTTGCATCCAAGTATGTTGCAAAATCTTTGGGATCGCACCATCTGCAAAAAAAAGCAATTCAAATTTTTTAGACTTTGATGTTCCGGTGAGCAAAATCCAAGACTTAAACCTCATGCCATGACTGTGTTTGTTATGCTGATTTCTGAATTCTTCGGTTAATATGTTCCAGATAGCACATTAATGTTTTGTTTAGTGCTATTAGACAACCATAATCCTAAGATCATGAATATTTATTCAAGAAAGTTATTAATTAATGAGAAATTTTTAGATAGATTCAGTTTACTATATTAGCTGTAGTCTCACCTAACAAAATAAAGTCACATTAACAACTTGCTTTTTTCTAGTTTATTTCCTGTTAAATTTTCACGTTCTCATTAGCTATCCTTTTATAATTGCAATAAATGCGCTACATGTAAAGTTAGGTTGTGGTAGGTTGTGGTGTATCCACACACGTGATAAAAAAAAAAAAAATAGGTGAAAGTTGGCAAACAACTTTGACAAAGATGGAGAGCCGTGAATGAATGATACACGGCTCTCTCATCCTCCTCTCCTATAAATAAGAGAGGATTTGTTCCGTTTAATACACACCAAATAGAGAGAGTGAGAGCAATTGTGAGAGAGAAAAATAGTAAGATTTTTCAAGAAGAAAAATTAAGCTTAATTTTTTGGGTATTCGTGAAAGAGGGTTGTAAGTGTATGTAAAAACTTTATTTATTTTTCTCCTATAAAAGATCTGTGGCAGTCCGGAGACGTAGGCAAGATTGGCTGAACTCCGTTATCAAATTGTGTGTTATTTTCTGACTTATTAGGGATTTTGCGTAATTTTTTCCCAACAACTGGTATCAGAGCCGAAGGTTTCGGCAGGTCCAGCCGGTTAGATAGCGGTACCGGATTCGTGGATATATTTCAAAGTTAAATATATCACGACTACGAGAAAATTACGACGAGTCTATTGGTATTGTCTGCTCGGAAAGTCGTTGCAGAATCGACTTAGTGGTGAATAGTAAAACAGTAACTCAAAGTTGGTGGTGAACAGTACTATTGGCGTTACTTGCTGAGTCCATCACTGTTAAGCCCAAGTACTATTCACGTGTACGATTACTATTCACGTATAATACTATTTACGTGTACGGTCACTATTCACGCATACAGTTACTATTCACGTATACCGTTACTATTCACAGCTACTATTCACGTATACTAATAATTAAAGCGGAGTTAGACTCGAGTGGGAGCAATGGCTGCAGATGAAGGAAAGTCGAAAATTGAAAAATTCGACGATGTAGATTTTGGCTTTTGGAAAATGCAGATAGAGGATTATCTGTATCAGAAAGGTCTTTTCTAACCTCTCTCCGGAATGAAGCCAGAGGCTATGAAGGAAGAAGATTGGAATCTTCTAGACAGACAAGCACTCGGGGTTATTCGTTTAACCCTCTCCCGCAATGTTGCCTTCAACATAACAAAAGAAAAGACCACGGCGGGTCTTATGGCGGCTCTTTCCAATATGTACGAAAAGCCATCGGCCGCAAATAAAGTTCACTTGATGAGGCGGTTATTCAATCTACGAATGACGGAAAGTGCATCGGTGGCCCAACATCTCAATGAACTCAATACAGTGACAACCCAATTGAGTTCAGTTGAAATTGAATTTGATGAAGAGGTACGAGCATTGATACTTTTGTCTTCTCTACCAGAAAGTTGGAATGCTACTATCACAGCTGTGAGTAGCTCGTCCGGAAGCAAGAAGTTAAAATTTGACGATGTTCGTGACCTAGTTCTCAGTGAAGAGATCCGACGGAGAGAGTCAGGTGAACCTTCAACTTCTTCAGTCTTGCATACAGAATCGAGAGGAAGAAATTCAACCAGAGGGAATGGACGCGGTAGATCGAACTACTGAGGCAAGTCAAAGGACAGGAGGTCCAAATCCAGAAATCCCAGTAATTTCAATAGCACAAAGACCATCGAATGTTGGAATTGTGGAAAAACTGGGCACTACAAAAATCAGTGCAAGAATGCACCTAAGCACTAGGAGGGAAAGTTAGAGGCAAATGTTGCTTCCACCTCAGGAGAAGATGATGCACTTATATGCTCTTTGAAGAGCAAGCAGGAATCTTGGGTTTTAGATTTCGGTGCGTCATTTCATGCAACTTCACAAAAAGAACTCCTTGAAAGGTATGTCCCCGGAAACTTTGGAAAAGTATACCTTGGTAATGACCAACCATGTAATATTGTTGGTAAAGGAGTAGTGAAGATTAAGTTGAATGGGTCTACATGGGAGTTGAAGGATGTCAGACATATTCCTGATCTGAGAAAGAACTTAATCTCAGTAGGCCAGTTGGCCAGCGACGGCTACACAACAACCTTCCATGGCGATAATTGGAAGATTACAAAAGGTGGAATGATGGTTGCTCGTGGAAGTAAGAGTGGTACTCTTTACAGCACAGGAGGAGCAAGCTATTCCATTGCTGTTGAAGCAAACAGTGAAACTCCTAATATATGGCATCAGAGGCTTGGCCATATGAGTATGAAAGGAATGAAGATTCTACACTTACAGGGAAAACTACTAGGTCTTCAGTCAATTGAAATTGACATGTGTGAAGACTGCATATTTGGAAAGCAGAAAAGAGTCAGCTTTCAGACAAATAGAAGAACCCCAAAGAAGGAGAAACTTGAGCTTGTTCACTCCGATGTGTGGGGACCAACTACTGTCTCATCTATTGGTGGGAAACACTACTTTGTGACTTTTATTGATGATCACTCTCGGAAAGTTTGGGTTTACTTTCTAAAATATAAGTCAGAAGTATTTGATGCTTTCAAAATTTGGAAAGCTATGGTTGAAAATGAGACAGGATTGAAGATAAAAAAGCTCAGAACCGACAATGGTGGTGAATATGAAGACACCAGGTTCAAGAAGTTATGCTATGAGCATGGAATCAAGATGGAGAGAACCGTGCCAGGCACGCCTCAACACAATGGTGTAGCTGAGCGTATGAATCGAACGTTGACAGAAAGAGCCAGAAGCTTACGTGTACAATCAGGCTTACCAAAGCAGTTCTGGGCAGAAGCAGTCAACACAACAGCTTACTTGATCAACCGAGGTCCATCGGTACCATTGGAGCACAAAATACCAGAAGAGGTATGGAGTGGAAAAGCAGTAAAACTCTCACACCTAAGAGTTTTCGATTGTGTAGCATATGTGCATATAAGTGATCATGGCAGGAATAAGCTTGATCCTAAATCTAAGAAATGCATTTTCATCGGCTATGGCGGAGATGAGTTTGGATACCGCCTCTGGGATGAAGAAAACAAGAAAGTGATCCGCAGCAGAGATGTAGTCTTCAATGAAAGAATTATGTACAAAAATAGACATAACACAGTTGCCAGCGACTCAGAGCAGAGTGAGCAGTGTTTGTAGAGGTGGATTACATCTCAGAAAGTCTGCCGAATGAGTTAGTTAAAGATCCTCAATCAGAGGAATCGATCGACACACCATAAACTTCTCCTCCAAAAGCTTTAAGAAGGTCTGAACGTCCTCCAAAGCCTAATAGAAAATATATGAATTATTTGTTATTAACAGATGGAGGAGAACCTGAATGCTTTGAGGAAGCATGTCAAACGGCAGATGCCAGCAAGTGGGAGCTTGCCATGAAAGACGAAATGAAGTCTTTAATCTCCAATCAAACATGGGAACTAGCTGAGTTACCCGTAGGAAAGAAGGCACTTCACAACAAATGGGTGTATCGAGTGAAAGAGGAACATGATGGTTCCAAGAGATACAAAGCTCGACTGGTAGTCAAAGGGTTCCAGCAGAAGGAAGGAGTTGACTACACCGACATATTTGCACCAGTTGTAAAACTCAATACAATCAGGTCTGTGTTGAGTATTGTTGCCAATGAAGGGCTTTACCTTGAGCAGTTGGACGTAAAGACGACGTTTCTTCACGGAGACTTGGATAAGGAGATATACATGTACCAGCCAGAAGGATTCTCAGAAAAAGGAAAAGAGAATATGGTGTGCAAACTCAAGAAGAGCTTGTATGGACTGAAACAAGCTCCAAGACAGTGGTACAAAAAGTTCGACAGTTTCATGCACAATGAAGGCTTCCAGAAGTGCAATGCCGACCACTATTGCTACTTCAAAAGTTTTAAGACTAGTTATATCATTCTGTTACTTTATGTTGATGATATGTTAGTAGCAGGACCAGATATAAACGAAATCAAAAACTTGAAGAAGCAATTGTCAAAAGAATTTGACATGAAGGACTTGGGTCCAGCGAAAAAGATTCTTGGAACGCAAATCACGAGAGATAAGCAAAAACAGGTGTTGCAGTTATCTCAGGCGGAGTACATCAATCGTGTATTGCAAAGATTCAACATGAACGAAGCTAAGCCGGTCAGCACACCCTTGGCTAGCCATTTTCGCCTATCCAAGGACCAGTCCCCTCAGACGGAAGAAGAGAGAAAAGATATGGCCAAAATTCCTTATGCTTCAGCTATAGGAAGTTTGATGTATGCAATGGACTGTACGAGACCAGATATTGGCCATGCAGTGGGAGTTGTTAGCAGGTATGTGTCAAATCCAGGGAAAGCTCATTGGGAAGCTGTAAAGTGGATTTTGAGGTATCTACGAGGAACTACTGAAAAGTGTTTGTACTTTGGTAAAGGAGAACTAAAAGTACAAGGTTATGTAGATGCAGATTATGGAGGCGACATTGATTACCGAAAAAGCACCACATGTTATATTTTCACTGTTGGTACTATAGCTGTTTGTTGGATGTCACAGGTACAGAAGATTGTAGCTCTATCCACAACAGAAGCTAAATATGTAGCAGTGACAGAAGCCAGCAAAGAGATGATATGGCTTCAAGGTTTGTTAACAGAATTGGGATTCAAGCAGGAAAAGAATGTTTTGTACAGTGATAGTCAGAGTGCAATACATTTGGGAAAGAATTCAGCATTCCATTCTAGAACAAAACACATTGGTCTTCGATATCATTTCATCAGGTCTCTGCTTGAGAATGATGTGCTAAAGTTAGAGAAGATTCAAGGAAACAAGAATTCAGCTGACATGTTAACAAAGGTGGTGACCATTGACAAACTAAAGTTGTGCTCGACTTTAGTTGGCCTGCTAGAATAAACAGACCAGAGAAGATTGCCGCAGAATTAATGTGTGAAGACAGATTGAAATCAGTCTTCAAGTGAGAGATTGTTGAAGTTAGGTTGTGGTAGGTTGTGGTGTACCCACACACGTGATAAAAAAAAAAATTAGGTGAAAGTTGGCAAGCAACTTTGACAAAGATGGAGAGCCGTGAATGAATGATACACGACTCTCTCATCCTCCTCTCCTATAAATAAGAGAGGATTTGCTCCGTTTAATACACACCAAATAGAGAGAGTGAGAGCAATTGTGATAGAGCAATTGTGAGAGAAAAAAATAGTGAGATTTTTCAAGAAGAAAAATTAAGCTTAATTTTTCGGGTATTCTTGAAAGAGGGTTGTGAGTGTATGTAAACACTTTATTTATTTTTCTTCTATAAAAGATCTGTGGCAGTCCGGAGACGTAGGTAAGATTGGCTGAACTCCGTTATCAAATTGTGTGTTATTTTCTGACTTATTAGGGATTTTGCGTAATTTTTTCCCAACACTACACATCAGATTCTTTCCAAGACTTTCATAACCTCGTTCCATTTTATTGTCCTAGATGATTTAGTAGTGAAGTTTCGAGTTAGTTTGGTCTGAAATTAGGGATTAAATTTACAAACCAAGGGAAAAGAGAAAGTTAGAGAGACATAAAGAAATTAGGGTTAGACTTATAGGAGAGAGAAAGAGGTAAGTCCTAAAACCAACTCATTATTATAAAAACATGTGACTAGCACATGATATCTTAATGAGAGCAATTTTAGAATTTCATAGCCATTTAGAGGCAAATTGTTGGATTTTTCAACTAATTAGGTTTAGGCCGGCGCATTGTGCAAGTTGCCTAATTGATGTATTTTATAGTTTATAATTTGTAAATGCATTTTAAATATGATACCAAGAATACAAATAGCAATAAACTTTTGTAAATACTGTACTTTTTGTATATTAATATTTTTCTATATGTAATTTTTAATATTTAAAATAATTATTTGAATTGTTGCATTATTTTGAGATATTTATTCAATTCTTTTTTATAATTTTAATTTAATTGATGCACTCATATTATTTTTTAAAATAAGATTTATTTTTAATTTAATATTTTGAAAATCCTAAAAGAAATTCTTATGCATTCTCTTAGTAATTGTTTGATACAAATATTATATATTTTGAAAACTATCAAAGTTATCTAATCAATATATATATATATATATATATATATATATATATGTATGACTTGATAATGATGTATATAGATATATAAAATTTTATTAAAAAAATATATAATTTTTAAAAATAATTATCTATGCATATCTACTAATTATTATTAAATTATTATTTAATTTTTAAATAGATATGTATAAAATATTTTCATTCAAAAAAACTTTTATGTATATTCCGAATATAAATACATAATCATAATTCTATCAAATAATTCCTCAACAACGGGCCAATTGATGAGATTTCTAACCAAATTAAGCAGGAATACGGTAAGTTAGAAGATTCATGAACAACTCAAAAAGGAAAAACAAGAGATCAGAAATTTGGTTAAATCATCGAATGCCAATGTTATTTTGCTCCTTGAAATAAAGAAGGATATAATTACTAGACAAATTGTAGACCGACTATTGGTTGATCATAATTGCGACTGGGCATGTGTTGAGCCGGTAGGGGCTTCAGGTGGACTATTGACAATTTGGAATTGTTCGGCTTTTGTTAAATGTGATGTAATAATTGGCTCGGGTTTTTTAGTGGTAATAGGTAACATAATTGGAGAACCTGAACCTTGTTTGTTGGTTAATGTGTATGCTCCAAATGATTTGGCTTCCAGAAAGGTACTTTGGACAGAACTTCAGAATGTAATATTTAGCAAGCCTGGTATGAAATGTCTTGGTGGTGATTTTAATGCAGTCAGAGGATCTCATGAGAGAAAAGGATGCAGGAAAGATCCTTCTAGCTGTGCTGATTTTAATTCTTTTATTTCCTCGTGTCAGTTGTATGATTCGCTTATGGTTGGAAGAAAATTCACTTCGATAGATAGTGCCGATAGCAAAATGAGCAGGTTGGATCGTTTTTCGATTTGTAATGAATGGTTGTCTAAATGGAATGGGTTAAGAGTCTTTGGACTTAGTAGATCTTGCTCTGATCACTGTCCCATTCTTCTAGGATTTGAGGAAGCAAATTGAGGTCTAAGACCATTCCGTTTTTTCAATTGCTGGTGCAATCATCATAGCTTTATGAAGCTTGTTAGTGATAGTTGGAATTCATCTCAGATTCATGGATGGTGTGGTTTTGTCTTACTATCTAAACTCAAATGCCTAAAAGCGGAATTCAAGCTAGGAATCATGCCACCTTCGGTAATATTCCTAATGAAATCTATTCTTCCAAAAATAAGTTAAATGAGCTGGATTTTAAAACTGAGGCCGGCTCTCTAATAGATAATGATATATTGGCTAGAAAACATTTGACATAAAGGATTTGGGATTTACAGAGAATATATGACAGTATGCTAAAACAAAAATCCAGAATCCAGAGTCTTCAAGATGGGGATGCAAAATCTAAATTCTTTCATGCTATGGTAAATCGTAGACATATAAAAAATCATATTGGTGGATTGATGATTGATGGAATTTGGGTCTTTGACGTAAACATTGTCAGAGATAACTGTGCAACATTTTTCAAAAATATTCTCGTCTAGCTCATCTGCTTGTCCATACTTGGCTTGTAATATGGAAAGATGTCTATCTAATTCTGAATCTGAATATCTAGAAATTCCCTTTTTTTAGGAGGAAATTGAAATGGCAATAGGGAGTTGTGCTTCATCCAAGGCCCCGGGATAGATGGTTTTACTACGGAGTTCTACAAAAAATGCTGGGATATTATAAAGGGTGATCTTATTGGTTTCTTTCAAGAGTTCTTCTCTAATGGAAAGCTAACAAAGGGGCTAAATTCTAGCTTTATTGCTTTGATTCCAGAAAAGGTAACTCCTCAAAGTCTTTCAGAATTTAGACCCATCTCCCTTATTAGCAGCATTTACAAGATCTTATCCAAACTACTAGCCCTCAGATTGTGTAAAGTCGTGCATTCGATTATTGGAGAGAATCAATCGATTTTTATGGTGATCGTCAGATATCAGATGGAATACTAATTTGTAATGAGGTAGTGGAAGAGTTAAAAAAAGAAGAAAGTTAAGGGTTTAATTTTTAAAGCAGACTTTGAAAAAGCTTACGACTCAGTTGAGTGGAATTTTTTACTCGCTATGATGCAAAAGATTGATTTTGGCGCTAGATGGTGTGGATGGATTGCTGAATGTTTATCAAGTTCAAGGTTGTCTATTCTAATTAATGGGAGCCCAACTGAGGAAATTCAAATGTCTAGGGGCCTTAAACAAGAAGAACCTCTTTCACCATTCCTGTTTTTGATAGTTGCTGAGGGTCTCAACATTTTATTAAGAAATTCAGTCCTTCAAGGTTTCTTATCCGGTGTCAAGATTGGGTCCCAAGATATTGTTGTTTCACATCTTCAATTCGTAGATGATTCTATTATATTAATAAGGCTGATTATGGTTAAATTTCCAACTTAAAGACTTTTGCTTTGCTTTTACCTATTATCAGGCTTAAAGGTTAATTTCAACAAGAGCAGAATTTTCAGGGTTAATGTGAATCAAGATGAGATTGATTTATTTGCGTGTTTGCTGAGCTGCTTTTCAGATCAATTACAAACACATTATCTTGTCATTCCCGTCGGATGTAATCCTAAAAAGTTTTCATCTTGGAAGCCTGTGATTGACAAATTCGAAACTAAGTTATCGAACTGAAAAGCTAGTACCTCTCTATGGGTGGTAAAATGGCCCTCATTAAATCGGTATTCTCTTCTCTTCCCCTTTATTACATGACAATTTTTAAATCTCCTCTAAAAGTCATCAAGAAACTTGAGTCAATTCAGAAGAGGTTTCTATGGGGTAAAGGATTGGAGAATGAAAAACCTCTAAATTGGGTTGTGTTGAACTCTTTGTAATTAGAGTAAATATTGTCTTTCCTAATTTAGGTTTATTCCTATTTAGATTACTTCCTATATTGGAACAATCTTTTGTATATATATATATATTAGAATAGAGATTGGACAACAACAACACAATATAGAAAAATAAAACTGCTTTTTGAAAGACTACATGGTATCAGAGCCTTGCCGTGATTTTTCAGCATAGATCTTTTGTTCGCAAACAGGTCTGAGTTTCAAGTAGAGCCACTAGAGGAAGGTGGTCATCACCGCCTACTTTAGAAGGAGTAACAATCGCCGATCGGCCTTCCGGTCAAATCCCATCGCTGTCCGATCATGTGCGTGTGCACACGTGCCATTAAAAGTTTCTAACCTTTCTTCACTCGTCGGCGCGTGTGGCGTTTTTCGGTGACCTTTGTCGACGATTCTTATTCCAATGGTCTTGTTTTGGTGCTGTGACTTAGACCCACTGGTTACTCAGTGTTGGTTCTTTTTTTTATTTCATCTCATGTACTGCTGCCTGTGTGATTTCCGGTTTCAATTTTTTTTTTTTTGAATCAGCTATCAAATTTTATAAACTGACAGTATGGTTGACTGAAAAAGGTAGACGTAGTTTTTCACTCGTAGAATCCTTCACTCCAGATAGTCCAATGAAGTTAGATGGCACAAATTACTTGGCTTGGTCTCGATCTTGTTTGCTATTCATTAAGGCTAGAGGTTTGCAAGGGTATCCTGACGGTGGAGCACCAACACCAGTTTCGAGAGATCCGAGTTATAGCAAGTGGAAATCAGAAAACTCATTTATTATGCCTTGGCTAATCAATTCTATGCAGCCAACCATTTCACGAGGATATTTACTTCTTAATATATCTAAGAAGATATGGGATGCCGCTTCACAGACTTTCTAGCAAACTGGAAACTTTGCTCAGAGGTATGAATTGCGATAGAAAGTTCATGAAACCAAGTAGGGAGATCTGACTATCGCTCAATATTTTGCTAAACTTACTGGGTTATGGCAGGAACTGAATTATTACCAAGACTTTCAAGCAAAATGTATTGATGATGCGACTCAAGTTCAGAAGTTGATTGAAGTGGAATGTGTGTATGATTTTCTGGCGGGCCTAAATAACGACTATGATCAGATTCGAGTCCAAGTTCTTAGACGAGATCCTTTTCCATCCTTGCGACAAGCATACTCATTTGTACAACAAGAGGAGAATAGGAGGAGTGCTATGGTTCACAGATCTACAATTGATAAAGCAGGGTTGATTACTAATTCTGCAAGAGAACATATACATGCTAAAAAGAGTGTTTCTTCAGACAGAGATAAATTATTTTGTGACTATTGCGGTAAGAATAGGCACATTGAGGAGTTTTGCTAGAATTACATGGGTTCCCAACTAAAGGGCGTGGAGGGAAGCAGGTCAGTTCTTCTAGACCACAGGCACACATATCTAATAGTAGAGATTTATTTGAGGAACCATCTACTGTTGGTAGCTTTTCTGATAAGAAAATTCAATCCCTGAAACGATTAATGTCACAGCTTGATTCTTCCTTAATTCAGACTGTAGCCTCTAATTTTGTTAATTCATGTAATGCTTTTCTTACCTTTCTTGTAAAAATCACAAAACACCCTTGGGTTATAAATTCAAGAGCAAATAAACAGACAACATGCTCTATAAAACATTTTCTCATACATTCTAAGTATCGAGACACAGAAAAAATTCGCATTGCGGATGGCTCCTTAGTATCGGTTGCTGGCACAGGTCCTGTTGACTGTAATTCCAATATGAAACTCTCCTTTGTTCTTCTCGTTCCTAGATTCCCTATTAATCAGTTATCTGTTAGCTTAATCACAAAAGCGCTTAATTGCAATGTAACTTTATACCCTACTCATTGTATATTTCAGGAACTGAACACCAGGAGAACGATTGAAAGTGATAGCTTGTGCGATTGACTGTATCTGTTGGATGACGTTTGTCATTTTTCAAATCTGGGTACCAGTGAAGCTTTGTTTAGAACTTCTCCTTCCCATGATGTTATTCAATGGTATAGGAGACTAGGACATCCCTCTTTTTTTGTTTTAGGATGCTTATTTCCCACTTTCCTAAGTGTGATTTTGATTCATTAGTATGTGATGCTTGTGGACTTGCCAAACACACCAGGCATTCTTATTCTCCAATTAATAATAAAAGTTTGATTCCTTTTGCTACTATTCATTCTGATGTATGGGGTCTGACTAAAATTGTCTCTCTTTCTGGTTATAGATGGTTTGTGACCTTTATTGATCGTTGCACTAGATTGACTTGGGTTTATTTGATGAAAACAAAAAATGAAGTTTTTTCATGTTTTCAAAACTTCCATAAAATGATTTGTACTCAGTTTAATGCGTATGTTAAAATCCTAAGAACTGATAATGATACTGAATACATGAATGCAGATTTTGTACCTATTTAGATTCTAATGGTATTATACTAGTTGTGTTAATACTAGTGCTCAAAATGAGTAGCCGAAAGGAAAAATAAGTATTTACTGGAACTAGCTAGGTCTCTTATGTTCACTATGAATCTTCCCAAACCATATTGGGGGGATGCTATTTTGACTGCTGCTTACCTTATCAAACATATGCCTCTTCGTACTTTAAATTTTAAAACTCCATTAGAGGTTCTTCAAGGAAAAAACTCTTATATTGTACCTCCTAAAGTCTTTGGCTGTCTTTGTTTTGTTCATCAAAATGGTCTAAGCAAATTTGATCCTAGAGCCTTGAAGTGTGTGTTTGTTGGTTACTATACTACTCAAAATGGTTACAAGTTTTATTATCCTCCTTCGAGGAAATACTCTGTGAGTATGGATGTTACCTTCCGCGAATTTGAGTCTTGTTTTCCTTCCTAGTCACCTCTTCAGGGGGAGAAATATCAGATGAC
Source organism: Jatropha curcas (assembly GCF_041381405.1). NCBI lineage: Eukaryota > Viridiplantae > Streptophyta > Magnoliopsida > Malpighiales > Euphorbiaceae > Jatropha > Jatropha curcas. The sequence goes on from NC_143157.1 coordinate 17,877,544, forward strand.
AGAGGTGATGGATGCATTCCTTTCCAGGGGGAGATTCCTGTAAACATAGATAATAAGAGAGACCAACCACCCAAACCTTTAGGAAGATTGGATGGACCTGATTTGAAAACCTACACACGATAGACTAATACAGATATAACCATGGAGCATGAGACCTTTGATCAACTGTCCTCTCCAATTTCAAACCCAGAAAATATGGAAGAACAAGAACTTGGTGAGTCTTCTTTAATCCCTGTTGATTTTGATCTTAATCTTGATTCTAGTCCTTCTAATAATGACCTTGATATTCCTATTGCTCTTAGAAAATGAGTTAGAACATGCACTAAACATCCCATCTCCCATTTTATCTCCTATAATGCTCTGTCCCATTCCTATAGAGCCTTCGTTTTGTCTGTTTCTTCTATTTCTATACCGTAAGAGTGGCAAGAGGCATTACAGGACTCAAAATGGAAGGCTACAATGGTTAAGGAGATGAGAACTTTGGCAAAAAATGAGACATGGGATCTTGTAATTCCTCCACTACGAAAGAAGCCAGTTGGATGTAAATAGGTGTTCATAATTAAACATAGGACAGATGGTTCAATTGAGAGGTACAAGGTTAGATTGGTAGCCACAGGATTTAGTCAGACCTATGGAGTTGATTACCATGAAACATTTACCCCTGTATCAAGATGAATGTAATTAGAATTTTATTATCTTGTGCAGCCAATCTTGACTAGAAGTTACATTAATTTGATTTTAAAAACACTTTTCTACATGGTGATTTGAAAGAAGAGGTGTATATGGAGATTTCTCCAGGATTTGATGATGACAAGACCAGAGGAAAAGTTTGCAACCTGAAGAAGTCATTATATGGGTTGAAGTAATCACTATGAGCATGGGTTGAAAGGTTTAGTAAAGTTATGCTTTCTTTTGGGTACATTCAGAGCAATGTTGATCATAGTTTGTTCATTAAACATCATGAAGGTAAGATCATATTGCTTATTATTTATGTTGATGATATAGTGATGACTAGAAATAATGAAGAAGAAATGACTCACTTGAGAAGTTTCTTAGCTAGGGAGTTTGAGATTAAGGATTTGGGAAAGTTGAGATATTTCCTCGGGATAGAAGTTGCTAGATCAGAAAAAGGGATTTTTATTTCTCAAAGAAATTACATCCTTGATCTCCTTAAAGAAACTGGTATATAAGAATGTAAACCTACAGAATCACCTATTGAAGCCAATCATAAGCTTCAAGCTGGAGTGGGAAGTCCAATTGATGTTGGTAGGTATCAGAGATTGGTTGGGAGGTTGATTTATCTAGCCCATACGAGACCAAATATTGCTTATGCTGTAAGTTTAGTGAGTCAATACATGCATGACCCTCGGGAGTCTCACTTGGAAGCTGTGCATCGGATTCTAAGATATTTAAATTCAACTCTAGTACAGGACTTTTATTTTCTAAAAATGGCCATTTGACAATAACAGGCTATATAGATGCGGATTAGGCTGATTCCCTTGATGACAGGAGATGAACCTCATGTTATTATGTTTTTGTTGGAGAAAACTCGGTCCCATGGAGAAGCAAGAAGCAGGCTGTTGTTACAAGGTCGAGTGCAAAAGCTGAATATAGAGCTATGGCATAGGGAATCTGTGAACTCCTATGGTTGCGTAGATTAATGGAAGAGTTAAAGTTGGTTAAAACAATAAATATATCCTTGTTCTGTGATAGTAAATCAACCATCAGCATTATGATTAATCTAGTCCAGTATGATCGAACTAAGCACATAGAGATTGATCGTCACTTTATAAAAGAGAAGATAGTTGGAGGTTTCATAAGTGTCTCTTATATAGCTTCAAAAGAGCAACTAGCTGATGTTTTCACAAAAGGTTTGAATAGCAAGTTGTTCCATCCTTCAGTTTGCAAGTTGGGCATGTGTAATATTTATGCACCAACTTGAGGGAAAGTGTTGAAATCTTTGTAATTAGAGTAAATATTACATTTCCTACTTTAGGTTTATTACTATTTAGATTACTTTCTATGTTGGAATAATCTTTTGTATATATATATATATATAGTAGAATAGAGATTGGACAACAAAAACACAATATAGAGTGAAAACTCTCTTTTCAAAGACTACAGGTTGTTTGGAATGTTGTTTCCTCTAGCAAAAGTTGTGACATCCTATTGAGTCGAGTCTTTTCATAGAGTCGAGTTGAGTCGGACCAAACCAAACCCGGTTGGGGTAGAATGGGATTATAAGTGGACTTACTTGCACTCAAACAATACAGTTGAGGGATTAAAATGTAACATGTAGAAACTGTAGGTCTTATTTGGTAGTTGTCCCATACATTTAAAGAGATGGTTGGGAAGTGGAAGTATACGAGACTTCCATTTCCATTTTCTTTCTTCCTTTTCTTCATCTTCAACGTCAACGTCTTCTTCATCTTCATCTTCCTCTGCATCTCTTTCATCTTTCTCTTCATCTCCTTCCTTTCTCCATCACTTTTCATGTAATTGACACACTAACTTCAACCTAGAACTCTATCCAAGTAAGTAGCTTTTCTTAAAGTTCATACTTTTGTGATCTTTTAGATGATTTATCAGAGTGATTATGTTTAGGAGAGGGAAGCTCAAAGTAGGAGAACAAGGAAGCTAAGAAGAAGTTTAAAGCTCTTTTGGTTGAAGGTTTGATATCTCTTTTTATTTATCTTTTTCTTGCATGAGAATTTGTGTGGTGTGTTGCTAATGAGGCAAGATTGCTTCATGTTGAGTGGGAGGACTGGTAATGGTGAGAAAACAGGGGAGGGAGTGAATAAATGAAGTAAATAGTGAGTTTATGTTGAAACAGGTTTTGCTGGAAATTTTACCAGTAACTTCATCTTGATTTTGACCCCATTTAATGATGGCATTAGGAAGTGTCATAGAAGAGTTATTTGTTCCTCTATGTGTTAGCTTTACATGGATTTTTGAATCATCCAAATCGGAGTTGTATATTGAGAGATATGACCAAAAGAGTACAGACAGTGCAGGCTGGAAGCGCGCGCGCGAATTGCATGAAGAGTTTGCGTTGCACACCTCGCGCTCGCGATTTTCAAATGCGCGCTCGCGACTTCCACCTGAAACTCTCTGTCTCTCATTTGACACATCTCGCGCTCGCGACTTTCAAGTGCGCGCTCGCGACTTGTGCTCGCAACCTCTCTGACTCTCATTTGGCATATCTCGCGCTCGCGATTTGCAAGTGCGCGCTCGCGTACTTGGCCCTTGGCCTGCAAGCGCTCGCGACCTTCATCGCGCGCTCGCGTATTTGGCCTGGGATCTCACTGTCTCTCATGTTGCACTCTACGCGCTCGCGACTTTCAAGTACGCGCTCGCGACTTGTGCCCGATAACTCACTGTCTCTCATTTTGCATTCTACGCGCTCGCGACTTGTGTTTTCATGCACTTTGGACTTCTTTTTCAATGCAATTGTATTCCTTTGCTTCACTTATATGCCTCCAATCATTTTAACACCAAAATACAACATTAAATCATGCATCAAAACAACATGCAAGCATACAAATGATGTGATATCAAATGAACATTATGGATTATGAAGTTATGAACTATGAATATGATGTTGTGTTATATTATTGACATACCAACATTATGCTCCATTGAGGTTAGGTAGAAACCATGTAGATAAGACTATGTCGCGACATAGGATAGCAGATCTGCGCCCCATACAGTTTGGTACTCCGGCTACAGGCCGTTGAGTGGATATGATTATACAGGCCATAGCAGCCAAGCATACAGTATTCATCCAGTTTCATACAGTTTTTCTTATCACTTCGGTTTCACTATAACCTTATGGAGCCATACAGATATCTTGACATAACATTTCATGAATTATACAGTATTATAAACAGTACACAAGATAATCAAGGTATCATGAAAGTATCATGATGTGTGTGCTTATGTGTGCCATATGTGTTTACATGGTTCTTTCTATACATGTATGTGTTTAATTGTTTCTTTATCTGTTGAGATATCCACTGAGCTTTATTTGCTCAGCGAGTTACCTGTTTAACTCGCAGGTTTTGAGATTGGACCGTAGAGAGTCCGCGTACAACTGCTGCAGTTCATCTGTAGAAGACTCAGTCTTCAGGGTAGCTAATCATCTTAATGTGTATCTTTTGTCTACCCTTTTTATGGCATGTACAGGGCACACAGTTGGGCCCATTTCATTTTGTAAACTAGTATCATGTCTTGTAAACATTAAGTACATTATTTTTGTAAACAACATCAGAATGAGATTATATTCAGTATACATTATGATTTCAGCATGTCAGGCCATACAGTCAACCAGTTTGTAGCATCTCGACTCGGTTTATTCGAGTTAACGGGTGGACCGGGAAGGGGTGTTACAAAAGTCGCGGAGGGTTTTATCATCTTTAAGAAGGAAAAATTTGTCTCTCTTAGGCAAGTGGTGGTGGTGCTTCAAACATGACATGGATTTTCTCTAGAAAAGAATATTGATTTCTGAGTATGGTGAAGATGTTTTGCCAAAAAATGATCTGGATTCTGCTTTATGGAAAAAATTATTTCCTACATGGCGAGACGTTGTTTATTTGGGAGATAAATTATGCCCAACAATTGACATTTTCAAGCAAGGGTTTCGTTGGGTGCTAGGAAGTGGCACTCAAATCCATTTTTGGCTGGATTGGTTGTATGATGTCCCTATTTCCTTTGTCTTCCCTCACTATTATCAGTTAACAAAAGGTTAAAAGTCTGTGTTTGCGATTTGTTTGTGAATGGTAATTGGAGTTGGGAGTTAGCATAGTCTCGGGACCTTAGATCTTTTGAAGAGGATCTTTGGAATCAGTTAAAAGCAAAACTTGTTGAGATTTCGGTGTTCCAAAATCGTAATGATAGATTCATTTGGTGTTTCAACAAAAAAAGGTAAATTTTTTGTCATAAATCTCTCTTTGCTTGTGGAAGAAAAGGAGATGGGCAATCCTGTGGTTATGTTTAATCAGAAATTGTTATGGTCTTCTATTATCCCCTCTAAAATCTCTTACTTTGTGTGGAAAGTGTTCTTAAACAAAATTCCTTGTTGGTTGAATCTTTTCAAAAGCAAAATTATTCACTCTCAATGATTGTATTTGTCCCATATGTGGTGATGAGATTGAAATAGTTGATTATTTTTTACTTTGGTGTGCCTCGACTAGAGAGATTTGGATGGATGTTTTTAATTGGTGGTGCATCCAAGCTATTCTTCCCTCTTTTATGGTTGAATTAGGTTGGCATTGGGAAATCTGATTTTTTTCAATTGAATTTAGGTTGCTTGGAAGATAGTATTTTTTTTGTCACAATTTGGTCTATTTGGCTAAGGAGTAATTCTTTAATTTTTTCTAATATTTGGTATGAGAAAGAAAAGGTTATTGATGATATTAAATTTAGAAGTTTTGAGATTTTAAAAGTAAAATTCCCCTCTTTGCCTTTTAGCCTCTAAGACTGAATTTCTTTACATATCTTAGTATGTAAGATTAATATGCATAGCAGAAGTGGAAGAGTTTTATTTTTGCCCAGGTTTTAAAATTGTCCACCCGAAGATGTTCTGAGTTTAATGTTGATGGGGCTGCTAGAGAAAAACCAGGTCCTGTTGGTATTAGTGGGGTTTTGAAGAATTCTCTTGGCTTGGTTAGTTGTGTTTTTTATCAATCGGTGAAAATTTTCAGCTCCAATGAAGTTGAACTATTGACAATTTTGAAGGCAGTTAAGTTATTTTGTTAGTCTAGCTATAATTATCTACCTTTAATTATTGAATCAGACTCTAAAAATGTCATTTTGAGGGCTTCTCAGATAGATAAATGACCTTGGCAATGGTGGGTTCGTTTAATAACCTTGATTCCTTATTATATTCTTTGGTCAAAGTGGATTTTAAGCACGTAAACAGAGAATGTAATCAATTTACAGATTGTTTAGCTAAAAAGGGTGTTGATACTGTGGAACCTTTTGTGGCTTGGGTTTAAGTTTATAGCTTTAGTGCTCTTCCATTGGATGTTGATCTAGTTGTTTTTATTCTTATCTTAAGAAGAAACACTATGATTTATGTTTTTGATCTATTATTGTATATTTCTTCTAGGTTTTTTCACTTAACTTTTTCAGGCTAGGTTTGGGTGTATTGGGAAGTCTATTGAATTGATTTAGTTACCTGGATAAGTTAAATTTTTTCTTGACATATTAATAAAATAAATTGAATTTGCTTATAAAAAAAAAAAAAAGAAAGAAAGAGTGTTAGCAACCTATATAACAATATTTTTCTAGCATAATTTGATATATATATATATATATATATATATATATATATATATATATATATATATATATATATACATATGGTAACCCAATAGAATTCAATGAAAACACCCATACAATATAAACTAATAAGAAATTTAATGCTAATACCCCAATGCAATGAAAACACATCTGAGATGAGCCCCAAAAAGATCTGCAAGTAAATGACAGATATTAATCAATTTACTTATGGATAGTCTCAACTAGAGAAACTAAAGACATAAATAAATTAATACAATCGAAAGAAGGTATACAAATGTTGTTGAACAAAATAGGCACCAAAAGAAATTAATTTACCATGAAAAAGAATGAACTTACGTGTAACTCTGCAAGAGAAAACAACATAAAAAGATACAATGAAACAATCAAGAGAATATAAATATGATATTATCAAACAAAAATCTAAATGATATATATCTTGCAAAAAAGAAATAAAATATAAACTGAAGTAAGGAAAAGTCTCACATGGATTCTATACATTGACCGAAAATTGAACAAAAATATAACTAAAACAATAATTTAATATGAAGATTACCAGATTGAGTTTTTGCATCTAAAAGGGTACCACTTAAAATGAAGAAGTCAACTCGCCTAGTTTCTACGTAAAGAACTTACTACACTATAGGTTGAGAGATAAATATAAATGAATCAAGAGCTAATGAATGGAAGCTCAAATTTAGGCGATAAGATGATAAAAGATTCAACTCTCAGCTTTTAAATTTAAAATTTAAAATATTATTTTATTATAGATAATAAATAAAATTTTAAATTAATCCAATCAAATTATAGTAAAAATTAAAAATTTTATAGAAAAAGGAAAAAAATATTAAAAGAGTATATTAAAAATTAGAAAATTTGTAAACAAAAGGAAAAGGAATATTGAAACCATATGGTGCCAACTCAGCATTTTAAAGTTATTTTTTCGCTTCAGCATTTTATATATATATATCACGTAATTAAAGCTTAGGAACTATGTAGTGTAATACTGAAAATTAAAGTTCTGAGTAGTATATTTGATTTAAATCTGGGGACTTCGTAATAATTGCTACTTCCTTCATCCCAGAAAAGATAGTTCACTTTCTATTTTCGCACAGATTAAGAAAGCAGCAATTATTATGGTTAAAGGACAATTTTATTTATATAACTTTCCTATTATCTCATCTTAAATAACACATGAGCAATTATTATATTGAAATAATAAGTAGGAAGTAATGAAAGTTATTGAAAATAAAATAAAATTTAATAAGGGTATAATAAATAATTTAAGGGTTAACTATAATACAAAAAAGAAAATTGGATTATATTTTGGGACAAACCAAAAAGAAAAGATAAACTTTTTTTTTTTTTGCGACGGATGGAGTATTTTTTTAAAAAAAAAACTAGTAAACCATAAATTTGGTTTTGTTTTCCAACCCAATTTCATGGATTGTATGAAATCTATAATGCAACCAGATACTAAAGTTAGCTTTAATTTACCTACGGGTTGTTGTTCAGTTGGCAATACAGACCGGGTATGTGGGAAGAACTCTCGGGCTCGATTTCACTACATACCTGCAGAGAGAGACAAAGAGTATTAACTTTGACTAAACCCTGAACTGGATTAGGCGATTATTGATAATACGATCCGTATACCGATGATTTACACCCAAAAAAGTCATCTTTAATCTCATTGTAGCTATGTAAAAATAATAAAATAAATTGGTATATGTTATTGTTGTAATATTGCAGTTAGGTGTACAAAGCTCCTGCTGCACAGAGTCTGGAGAAGGGTCGAACCACTTTGGGTCTATCATATGCGGCATTTCATGTATTTTCACAAGATATTGTCTCTACGACTTAAACCATGACCTCTAAGTTAAACGAGCCCACGACAACAATTCTCCCATTGCACCAAGGCTCTTCAGCTCTTATAATATTACGTATTAAGTTGAATTGTAAAAATCAATTCCAATATAAAATTTTGATAATTAAATTAAAAAATTAAGTAAATTGTACCAAAATAAATTGATCGTTAAAAAAGTTACCATTTAGTACGCAGCAATATTTATATATTATTCACACTTTCAAAGGATTGACTAGCGAAGTCAACCATAGGGTATATTATAGCATTCTTTTTCTTTTTTACCCCGAACTGGTCGTCCTTGTGCGATATAGTCAATAGACTGTAACGGTAATTTCAGATTTAAATAAATAGAGAGCAACTTAACAAATACCAGAAATAAGGTTTTAAATTAAACAAAATGTCAGAAAAGTTTAAAAATTAACATAATATCAATTTTGGTTAAAAAAATTAAGTAATCCCAAAAGTAACCTTAGCTTCTGTGATTCAACCACGGTGATAAGTGACCACGACTGATTTCTGGCGATAGATTTTCGGCGACTGACTTTCAGCGACGATGATCGACTTCTAGCGACGGCGACGACAGCAACAGCAATGGTGACAACAGCGATAACAAAACCGGAAACTATAGCAACGGCAACAGCGACATTATTAACGATGACGATCGGAAATAATGACAACAATAAAAGTGTAAATAGTAAATCAAGATTTTTAAATGACATTATTTTAATATTTAAGGTTAAATTTACATTTTTTAAAATAAAATTTCAAATATAACATTTATTACAATATTTTGAAATAAAATAATTTCACGTGGTTCATGAGGCTGTTATTTTAAGTATTAAAAAAACACTTTTCATCTTTCATATGGGTTGTATTATTTTGCTTGTTGGTCAACAAACCGTGTATATGAAAATAACTTTTTTCGATAAGTACTCAATAACTTTTGGCAGCATTCTTTCTCCAACAAAACTATTTTATTATTTCTTTGATCATGACATGTTATTACAATCCAGTATATTATTATTTAGTTTTTAATTAATTAACTGGTTAGGAAACTCTGAATTAAATAAAATGAAAAAAAAAAACAGAACATGTGCATTATTATGTATTAATTAAACTTAACATACATAGAAGTGCTAGAGCAAACCTAAGTTGACCATTTCAAAACCATTTACTCTTACCTAATGGCTAAAATTACACTTCTTTTTAGGTTTTTATCAATATGAGATTTCAAAGTTTTCAAGACATTGCACAACAAGGAATAGTCTCGTGGAAGTGCATATACGGCCTGATAATAGATTCGGATTTAATTCTCTCTTCTCCCGATGCTTAAAAAAAAAGTTTTCAAGAGACCTATTTTTTAGTAATAATTTTATACTTTGGGATTGATGGGTGTAACTTTTAATAATAAATTTTAAGGACCCATCATCCCTGATGGTGATTATTTTTGCTCTTTCGGTCCAAAAAGATAGTCCAGTTTCTATTTTCATACAGATTAAGAAATAACAATTATTATAGTTAAAAGATAATTTTATTCATATAATTTTTCTGTTCACTTTAAATAACACATGAGCAATTATAAAATTGGAATAATAAGTAAAAATTAATGAGGGTTATTAAAAATAATATAAAATTTAATAAGGGTATAGTAGGCAATGTAAGGATTAACTCTAATGCGAAAAAGGAAAATTGACTATATTTTAGAACAAATCAAAAGGAAAGATGAATTATTTTTTTGTGACGGAGAGAGTAATACGAATTTTCCTGTTCATCTTAAATAACACATGAGCAATTATAAAATTGGAATAATAAGTAAAAATTAATGAGGGTTATTAAAAATAATATAAAATTTAATAAGGGTATAGTAGGCAATGTAAGGATTAACTCTAATGCGAAAAAGGAAAATTGACTATATTTTAGAACAAATCAAAAGGAAAGATGAATTATTTTTTTGTGACGGAGAGAGTAATACAAATTTTAACTTCAGAAACATGACCGGTCTTTCAAAAAATTTAGGGTACTATATAGGTAAATCCCTAAAGTTCAGGGCTAATTTTATGCATTAGGCTAATTACTCTTTAGTTTCTAATTAGATAATGTTAGGGACTAATAAGTAATTAACCCTTTAAATAAAAAATATCCTCATAATTGAAGTTGCTGGGAAGCTTTTGCCTATAAATTGTTTTTCTGGACTCAGTTGTTTATTCACATAGATAAGTTCAATCTAAACAAGAGAGCATCTAGTAAACAAGAAAAGACCAAAAATTGGATAGTTGGTGATGGCTCTTGTGGGTAGCAGCTTCTTGCCAAAGGCCACTGTCAATTTGCCAAACTTGAAGCCATACCAGAGAAATAAAGCTTCTACCATGTCTGTGCATCTTCCAATACTGGGTTTTATTGTTTTTATTTCTGTTCATTTATATATATATATATATATATATATATATATATATATATATATATATATATATATATATATCATTTAAAATTCTGATTGTCTATTTTGGGTTTGTTTTGTATCAGAAAGTGTGCTACGAATCGACCTGCGCCACAACCAAAACCTGAAAAGAAGCCTCCAAAGATCAATAGCGTTATGACAGTTATGAGAAGCAATGAATATAGAGAGGAGATTGTTATGACTTCTAATGGCTTGAATGTTGTTGAAGAAAATAAGCAAACTGAAGTACTGCTTGATTCTACTGCTATGACTATAAAGACTGCAAAAATAACAAAAACAACTAAGCCTTGATCCAAAACTATGTTGGGATTGATGCTCTTGGAAGAATAGTTTGTTGTTTATCTCTGAATTATATATATCTTTTCTATCTCAGAATGATTGTACAAGGTTAAGAAGATATGATAGTTTTTTACTTCTTAATTTTGTTTCTTTAAGCATTGGGGAATGGAGAATTTAACCTTTCCCTACGCTGAAGTGCTATATGCACTCATCTCTAGCTTATATCTCTCTGTATACAAAACTTTTTTGTTTATGTTTTTCAATCAAGAGGTTAACGATTGGATCTAAAGAGTAGTATTTCGCGTTCTCCTCTTTTTCTCTGTTTATTCCATTATAAGCAATGCAACGACTATTCCTTTTTTTTTTTTTTTGGGGGGGGGGGGGGGGGGGGGGGGGGGGTGGGGGTTTTATGAGTATTTCCACACTCTATTTAGGTGTGTGAGACTATTCTTATTTTAGGATTTTTACCTAACTGGATTTGAAGGTATAATCTAGCTAAGTATTTAAAATAATTTTGAATTATTTTAAAATACTATTTCTATCTCTAGTTATGAATAAAAGAGTGGAGAAAGGAATTTACTTCAACTTTTAGGTTTAGCTCTAATTTTCCACCGATTTTTTATTGGTTCGAACCGTACCTCTTGTGGTTATTTTGCAATGATTTGAGGATGTAAAAACCATGTCTTATATAGTTAACTTTATAAGGAGTTAGCATCTCCCTCCCCAAATATACTCACAAAGAAAATTAAAAAAAAACGAAAAATAAAGAAAAGGTAAAATATAACTGACTTCATAATTGATAATATTAATAACCGAACATTAATATTATTGATATATTATATATTGAATGATATTAGACTCTTAAATAAACCCTAACTAACAGATAAACTAGAATTCCTACTATTCTTATCTAACCATAATTATCTCTCCATCAATATAAATACTCTCGATTAATCCTACAATTCACAATTCATTCAATCCTCAATTTTTGAGAGCTTAACAGTAATTATATTCTTTAATTGAAAAATGGTTTCGCTGAAACTTAATTACTTGGAATCCGTCAAGTATTTTACTAGTCTAAATAAATGTATTTTCTACATAATTCTTATATGTCTGCAGAAGTTTTAGAATAAAACATCCAAATTGACGTCTGATATTCGAACTTTTGTATATTTGATTTTGATTTATTACTGCATGAACTTTTTTTGTAAGGAAGGATTTAACTTGTGCTAAAATTTTCAAATTATCAATTTAACCCCGCTGTTTAGCCATTCCTCGCAAAGACCGATGAAAATGGTTACTGAGTTTCATCGAGGTTGGCGAGAAACCTTTTTTTAATAAAGTCCATTTTAATATCTCTATTTTACGTCTTATGCCCAAAAAATTTGGGATCATCTTGTAACTTATTAATTCTTTTTTGACACCTAAATTTTAACGTTGGTCGTGGAATCGAGCTGTGAAAAAAATTCTTTTAAAAGCATATTCAAATTTTACATCACAAATCAATCACTTGTGCAAAGATTTAAAAACTTTCTTATAACCTAGATTTTATAGTTGGACTTAGGTTCTAATTAAAGTGAATAGGCATCACCATGGTTCTTTTTAAAATGAAGAATTTGATTCAAACCTTAAGTACATGATTTTTGTTATAGATTAGAACGAGAAACCATTAATTATAGTTTAATACTGATTTTGACTCATTCGATTCCAATTTGAATCTGAACCATAGTTATACCTAGAAGTGAAAACTAAAAAAAACTCATAATACTTAGAAATGACATTACTTTAATATTATTAATATTCACATGGCAAAGGTATGACTTTTATGTTATGACCAATATAAGTAGGGGGTGTAATTCGGACCGTATGGAATGGAATGACCCTCATTCCAATTCCATTTCAAAATATTTTGAAATTTGAGATTACATTCCATTTCATTCCAAATACTTTTTAGAATTTAAAATTTTATTCTATATCCTTCTATTGAAATTCGGTTTGAAATTCGATAGTTTCAAATTTCTTAACCATGAATACAAATCTAACATAGTATAACATTTTTTAAGATGTAAATTTTTAAATCTAAAAAGGAATAATCACTATATTTTTATATATACATACTAAAAAGATATAATTAAATTTTTAAAAAATAATAAATTAATATGACATATAACTAAATAAAATATTTAATCTTACATGTTTATAGATAATAGGTATACTTCACCCTTAACATTTAATAACTCAGTTCATATAATTAACATCTTAATAATTAATAATAATAATATAAAATCAACAAAATATAATGCCATTCATATTAGGATATATTAATATATGTAGTCACTAAATCCATTAAAAAGTGCTAAATTTATAAAAAAAATATATACATATTATGAATCTAAGCATACTAAAATATTTCAAACCATATAATCTAATAAAAGGTGAGATATTATAACCAAAATCATAATTTTCAACCGAGAAAGTATATATGAGTATTCAAGCATATAGTATATATTAATTACTAATAAGGGTTATGGTTAAAATTCTGTAAAATTACATAGTTTCAGAATTAAATAGAAATTTTCTTTAAAAAAATAAAAAAAATAAAAATAGTTTATTCTAATATTTTATTTTATATTGTATTTTCAAACTTATAATTACAAACTAAAGAATAATAAAATAAAAATTCGGTATATGAATTGGAATATGAAATTTTATTTTTTTATTTCCATTCCATATTCCATATACTAAGCCTGAAGTGCATCATCATTCATTAACTAAGCCTAAATGTCTATATTAACCCAATTATCATTAATAAATTCTTAGACTTCGAATTTATAATTTGTAATAACTAGACTTTTTTAGTGTGTGCATGCTTTCATATTGACTAGATTGTTCGAATTTGTCTTGTCACTTTCCATGAAACGCTAAAAGCTATATGTTACATGAGTTAACTTTTCACAAAATGCTACTCTAACTACTAAAAGTTAATTCAAACGCTATGTTATTAAATAACTTTTGAAATAGTATTTAGCTTAGTCAATTTAGAAATAATTCAAACGCTACTCAATAATGTTACATGAGTCTTGGGGAGTGGATGTAGGCGAGTTAATGCTGAACCACTATAAATCTCTGTGTTTTTCTTCTTTTATTTTCTACAGTTCTGCTTGATTATATTTTATTTACACAACTATTAATCTTTTCAGAAATGCAAAGTTGTTAATGAGTTTCTATTTCTAAACGTGAATAAGCTTTATCTCTATGGAACTGTTGGCTCAAGGGTCAAATTCTAATATCGGAATTTTGATGATTAAAACAAAATAAATAAATTTAAATTATATTATTTGTGCTAATATTATTTTATGCAGAATTCTTATGGAAAGAAAACGAACAAGGCAAGTCCTACAAAAATCCATAGTGTGTGAAGATATCCGAAGACCCTAGTGGTTAGGCATTTAGGAAACTTTGTAGGATAGAGAGAAAATTCATCTATAAGCACAAAAATTAATCTTTCTCTCATCAAAAATATTTTTCGGAAATTAGATTCTTCAAAAATAAAATCTTTTTGTTTTCTAAAACCCTTTAAAAGAAATCAAAATGATTCAATTACCTAAAATTAAAGAGATTATGTCTCTAAACGATTTTGGTAATAAATCGTATATTTTCTTTTTCGGAAATTATCTTTGAAGATCTAAAGAATTTTAATTTTTTCTCTGACCTAAAACGAAGGAAGATCTCATCTTTTTCGCTTTTAGAAAGTAGTATCTTTTCGAAAAATATTTTCCAAATAAAGTGCTTTCGAAAATCTTTATGTTTAAAGGAAAGGAAGATCGTCTTTTATTTTACCAAAAGGATAAAATAAATTTTTGGTAACTAAGATTTTCGTATCTTCTAAATAAGGAAAGCAAATATTCTGATTTCAAAATAAAATATCCACTTTCTAAAAACGAGTGTCACAAATCTCTCTATAAAAAGGAGTTTTCATTCTTTGTACTAGTGGAAGAAAGAGTTTTCGTTTTAAGAGTATTCACCTATTGAGCACATCCTTTATCTCTCAAAACTTAGTCTCTACCCCCATTTTTTCTTTTCATCTTTACACTTCAAGTTTTTATCTCTAAAGAGAAAAGAATTTTTATAACTATTTTTGAAAAACGGTTCTGTGTTCTAAAAGATTTTTTAATCTGAAAAATTGTTTTTCCTGTGCTTATATTTGCATTTTTGTCTGTCTATTTAGATTCTGTAATCTTTAGTAGACAGGTTTTTATTTGATAAACATTTGTGTAATAGCTTAGGTAATAAGCTATTGTGAAAGAGGTTATCAAGAAACCTTCTCCGTGAGAGAGATTTTAATGTCTTCAATTGAGTTTCTGTACTCTGCTAAAAACAGAAAGGGTTGAGGTTTACTAGAACCTTTGGAAAATCTAGTGGGATAAAAGGTAGATCTAGGTGTTGATCTATTGCCTTGTACTGTTGGTTTGTCTCTTACCCTTGAAAAGAGATAACATAGTTGAGGATCTCAAGATGAGTCTTGGGAAGTGGATGTAAGCGAGTTAGTGCCGAACCACTATAAATCACTATGTTGATCTTTTTAATTTTTGAAGTTTTGCTTGATACTGCTTTACTTACACTTCTGTTTATATTTTAGAGATGCTAAAGTTGTTAATGATTCTGATGTTCTAAAACTGGAATAAGTCTTATCTTCTCTGAATATTAGAACTCTGGAATTCTGATAAGTGAATATACCGAGTTCTAAACAGTTCTTCTAGTACAGTATATTTCACTACTTGGGTTTCTAATCAGTATTCTAAACTTGATTAAAGCTTTGTGAGGCAGTTCTAATTTCAATAACTGTCTCTCACATAGTCTTATATGATTTTCTAAACTTTATAAGGAAGTTCTAATTACAATAGCTTTCCGTCATAAAGTAGTTCTGATATTGAATAAGATATTATGAAGCAGTTTTAATTAATAGCTGCACTTTGCATAGTCTTTCTATTTTTTATGAATAGAACATTGTGAGAATGTTCTAATCCATAACTTATTCTCACAAGTTCTTTACTTTTCCGCTGTATTTAGAATTCTAGATTTTGTTTTTAAAAATCTAAAATTATTTTTTGAAAACCCAATTCACCCTGATTTGGAAATTCTTTCGTGATTCAATCTGCACTAAACCGTTAGCAGCAAATTCCCTTCGGCAGGAACTAATCTCATGGTGGATTCTTTATGCTCCTAAATCATCACCAGGTATAATAATGAGATTTATCTCCCAAATTATTCTCTACTCAATTTGGTCAGCATACTGCTGTCTCACATGGGGCGAAGGAGGTGGTTTTCATATTCCCCAATTGCTGGAACAAATTCGTACCACGATCTATAAATGGGGAGTAGCTCACTCTGAATCCAAATTTGCCAAACCCATTTCTTTATTTGAAGATTACCTTCCTGAATTCTTCGGCAATAAATTGAAAATTAAGCTGGTATCTTGGGTAAAACCACAAGCTGGATTTTACAAGCTCAACGTTGATGCTTCATACTCTTCTTCTTCTTCCGCAGGAGGAGCCATAATTCGAGATCATTTAGGTAGCCTCATTGCCGCATACTGCTTCCCAATTCATGCCAGAGACTCTACAGACGCTGAACTAAATTCCTTATTTTTCAGTCTCAAATGGTGTCAAAGCTTAAACACCTTTCCCCTTATTATAGAGAGTGACTCAAAAACTACCATCGACTTCATCACTTCCTCAACTTCAGCTAGAACGCCTCGGTTTGTCATTCAGATCAAGAATTTAGTCTCGGGATTCAATGTCTCTTTCTGCCACATCTATCGTGAGGGGAATCAAGCAGCTAATTTCTTGGCTCGTTTCAGCAGATTGTACTCAATTAATTGTATTTTTACTACATTTGCTTCTTTGCCTCAATTACTTAAAGGCATTGTTAATTCTGACATTTTGGATTCTCCATATATAAGATATAAATAAGGTTTTCCCAAAAAAAAAAAAAAAAAAAAAAAAAAAAAAAAAAAAAAAACCCAATTCACCCCCCTCTTAGATTGTGCCATAAATATATGGGACCCACAGGAACATTAGAAATTTGGATTTTTGTATTATGATTATACCAAGTTCTAATCTACCCTTCGACATTCAATACAAATCACAATATAAGTGATAATCAATTTTTCTAAATTTGCTTAAGCTTTATGAAGCAGTTCTAAATGCAATAACTATTCTTTACAGAGCCTTTCTAAACTTGCAATAAGCTTTGTGAGGAAGTTCTCTTCATGATAACTAACTCTCACAAATGCTTTCTAATTCTACTATAACAGAACTCTGATTTTGTTTTTGAAAGTCAAATTTTTTAAGAAATCAATTCACCTCCCCTCTTTGGTTGTGCCATACATAAACGAGACTCACAAAATCCTCCATTTCTCAATGCTCAAAAAAAAATTTAAAAAAAAAAAAAAAAAAAAAAAAAAAAAAAAAAAAAGAAACAACCCTACAATATACTTATGATTTCATAACGTGAAGGTGATAGAGCCAAGATGACACCCTTCCTACAAGAGAACTAGTCAATAACTTTGGCGTTCAAGGCAGTAGTTCATCATCCACTTCAACTTCAACTTTCGCGTTCAAGGCAGTAGTATCATCATCCACTTCAACTTTCTTTTCATCTTCAATAACTTTCTTTCCATTCTCCTCTATGCTTTCAACGTTCCTTATAGCTGCAACAACACTATTGATCCGTGGAGGAGTTTTTCCAGAGCTAGGTTCACGTACTTCGCGGTTTTTTGAAGCACTTCTTCTGATTTCAAGAGAAAGCATGAGTTAGAATTACTTATCATTTATTTAATGTAAATTAACTTCGTACAAAAACCCTATTTATTTATGAATAATAAAGTTTAGTTTAATTATTTTAAATTTCATGATACTAAATTCAATAGAGTAAAATGAATATTTACATTTTATATGAAACCAGACGAGTATGAAATTTCATTAATTTTGATAAAAGTTATTTGTACTAAACATGTTTTGGCGCTTTCATCTACAATATTGAAGTTCGAGTTTAAGAACTTAAACATGCAAAAATAAATTAACGTGTAGATAAATATAATATGAAATTTCCTCATCAGTCTATTTGATATTATTCTTCTGAGTTGTATTAAGAAAATACCTTAAAAATATAGACTAGAATTATAAAAGCTCTAAAATAATTATCGATATTTCAAAATCCTTTTCCAATAGTTTCATTCCTCATGCAAAGCATACTCAGTAATAAAATTATTTCATAGTAACCAAATTGTTTTTGTGTTTTTCTTTTCTCTTTCAAATGCAAAATAGTTCCAAACACACAATAAATATAATAGAATTAACTTACATAACCATGGGTTTTCTCTGGTAGAGCTTAGAGCTGGGCATGTGTAGCATGGTGAAGTTTGGCATGAAAGTGCTGCTAGCAGTGCAGCGTATAAAAGCCATGAGTAAGTAGAAGAAATTCTTATTTGACCCAAAAGAGAGAAAGGAAAAGGAAAGCCTCTTGCTACTTTGAGCAAATGAACTTTTATTGCATGAGTTCCAACTAACTCTAACGGAACCTTTATATAGGGTTGAGCATAGTTCATAAAAGTGAATTGTGCAAACAAATTCCATTTAAAAAAAGTTTGATCTATTTGATTTGTATTACTTTGATTTAATTTGAACCAACCGATGAAACGTCTGCTCATACCATTACTTGTATATTGGCTTCACCAACTCTTCGTTTGAAAAATATTATTTTTTAAGATGGAAGAAAATATATAAATTAATACGAAGTTAAATGATTTTTACTTGTCTGAAAAGAGTGAAGAAAATATAAATTACTTCTTTGCGAATTCACAAAATTAGTCTCTCTTCAGATTATATTAAGAAAATGAGGAATGGATTGAGAAAATTATTTTTTTAATATATGAAATAAATTTCATTATTTTATTTTGTTTCCTCCAATGTTTTATCACCTCTCCTTTTCAAAAAAAGTCAAAAGTAAATTTGAATGACCCAGCCAATATGAACAGTCCTGCTAACAAACTTGCCCTTGTCAACGTCTCTCATTCTCATTCTCCCATTGAATTTGAATATGTCAACGTGTAACTTTTTTTTGTTTTTTTCTTCCATTTGATGTACTTTGTTATATGTTGACGTTAATTTTGACATCAGAAAACTGTGTTATGAAAGGGAAATCCACGAGTTTATGTTAATATGAACATTCCGTCACAATTTATCGTTACATTTTAGTTTCAATATGTTTAATATGTATTTAGCTTTTTTTCATCAGTGATCTATTAGTAAATATAGTCAGAAACTTGTTCCTAGCTAATTTTGTTGGTAATCGCAGAATTTTTTATAGTGACGTATTGTACTGTTTGTGCTAGAGATAAATTTTCATATTTGATGATGATAATAAGAAAGTCATGTATTAACTAAAAACAATAAAGGAACCCGAATGAGATGATTAAGTGGTAAAAGGTACTTGCGGGGATTGATTACCATGACTTAAGTCATGGGTTTAATCCTCCGCATACAAACTCCCCTTGCCTTGGACACTTTTTTTTTGTTCCTTTCTATCTTTGTTATCTTGATAGTGCGGCTTGTTCTTCCATTAAATTTTAGTATCAATTGTAGCAAGTTTTCAAAAATAATATTCGGGATAATATTATGGAAAATTTCTGTTATCATCCTATTTGAAAATGGATCAATTATTAAAAAATTACACTACGATCTCTATGGTTTGTGAAATACAATTAGTCCGCCATTGTCTTTTAGAAAATAGACTAAAATGTCCTTAAAGTTTCAATCAGACCATGAGGCAATTTCGTCTAATTTTTGTATCTTTTGTATTAAGTACTTTATGAATGACGAAAATACTCCTTTTATTTTTAAAAACACGGGAACAGATTAGTTATATTTTTCAAGTTATAAGGACTGCATTGTAATTTTTCTAGTACAATATTTTAGTATTTCTCTTTTGACCTCTGTGTTTTATTGTTGACTTAATGAAAAAAATGCAAAAATTGGATAGAATGACTTAATAGTGCAATGGAAGCAAAATATAGGGACAAATTATTATATTTAAAAAAAAAACAGGGACGGACTTCTTGTATTTTGCAAACTATAGAAATCGTATTTACACCAGATTCATGGCTCTACTTACCAAACTAATGAAATTAAGAATTTTTTATAATTAACTAATTTATAAAAAACTCATTTAATGGGTAACCGGTTTTATAGCAAAGAGGTGTCACTTGAATAGAATTTTGTATTTATATAGAAATTGTTAATTCTGAACAGTAGTAAAAGCCTCAATTACAATTGCTAAAGGTTTTCAACCAATTTAGTCCTATCACACAAATGCAAAGAACCATTAATTTAAAAAAAAATTCAAAATTGAAGGGTTTTTTTTTAAAAAAAATAAAACTTAAAAAATTGAAGTTAAATATTTATAGTCAAGCATTCCATGTTAGTTGCAATTAATATATTTCAAGAAAGAAAAGGCAATGAAAATTCATAGCAAAAGATTTATATATACACACACAATGCTAGTAAATTGATGTTTCAATGGTCAAATGCATATCTAAAAGTGTCGAAAATCAAAAATTCCAATGCAACAACTCTTTCCTTTGAAAATATTCCATATTTCAAACCATATACATGTTATGAATCTAAGCATACTAAAATATTTCAAACCATATAATCTAATAAAAGGTGAGATATTATAACCAAAATCATAATTTTCAACCGAGAAAGTATATATGAGTATTCAAGCATATAGTATATATTAATTACTAATAAGGGTTATGGTTAAAATTCTGTAAAATTACATAGTTTCAGAATTAAATAGAAATTTTCTTTAGAAAAATAAAAAAAATAAAAATAGTTTATTCTAATATTTTATTTTATATTTTATTTTCAAACTTATAATTACAAACTAAAGAATAATAAAATAAAAATTCGGTATATGAATTGGAATATGAAATTTTATTTTTTTATTTCCATTCCATATTCCATATACTAATATTTTAAAAATTACATTCCATTTTAAATTTTATATTCCAAAATTCCATTCAAAATTAATATTTATTTTAGAATTTCAATTTGAATTAAAATATTCTAATCCAAGTTATACACCTAAATATAAGTCAATTAGACTCACTATAAGGAATCAGAAGTTGACAAGAGTAAAACAAACAAACAGGAACAGATTCTAGGAAGGTATAGAAATCTTTATGCCCAACTTGCAATATCTACTAGCCAAAGAATTGGCCTGAAGTGCATCATCATTCATTAACTAAGCCTAAATGTCTATATTAACCCAATTATCATTAATAAATTCTTAGACTTCGAATTTATAATTTGTAATAACTAGACTTTTTTAGTGCGTGCATGCTTTCATATTGACTAGGTTGTTCGAATTTGTCTTGTCACTTTCCACGAAACGCTAAAAGCTATATGTTATATGAGTTAACTTTTCACAAAACGCTACTATAACCTCTAAAAGTTAATTCAAACGCTATGTTATTAAATAACTTTTGAAATAGTATTTAGCGTTTTGACTAAAAGCTACTTAAAAAACTATTGTCGAACACAGTCTAAATGTCTATCCGATGGCAAAGTCTATGTTTCTTATCTGGCCAATTTATACTTTCCTTCCGTTTTTCTTTAATTTAATGTACTTCGGGCCAGGTTTTTTTAACATAACATTATTTGGCCAGATTTGATGTATTGGGGAGGATTATTGGTCTGATTTTAGTTGCTAAGATTTGTTAAATCTCTTCCTAAAATTATTAATTAATAAAATAAAAATTTTGCTGATAAAAAAGAAAAAAGTTGATGGGCCAACATTAGTATTCAAGCTGATTAACTAACATGAGAATTCTAGTTTATGATTTGAAATTCAATTAACTACTATTTCTTAGGAATTGTCAAATGTAAGTACTTCTAAATTAGGGCGATGTTATTTGGATCATAATGATTCAAATACGGGTGGCCACAGTTCCAGAACTGCCCATTTCGGTTCCAAAATCCAACCGAAAATTAACAGTTTCAATTACGGTTTGGAACCGAATGGTTACGATTTTGGTTCCTTAATGGTTCTAAAATCGACGGTTTCGGCCAATTCTCCCACCGATTTTTCGAAGAATTGCATAATTGTAAAATAAAAAATTAGAGAACATTTTTTCTTCAAAATTTAAATTTTAAAAAATTGTGAAATAATTTCTAAAAAAAATACCCTTAAAAGTTAAAAAATGCTTAAACTTAATTTTTTTTTTAAAAAAAAGGCTTTAACTTAATTTTTTTAAAAAAAAGCCTTCAACTTAATTTATTTTTTGTTTAAAAAACATGATCTTTTTTTTTTTAAGAAAAAACATGCTTGAATTTTTTTTTTTTTCAAAAATTAAGTTACCTACGTATCCTCTTGGGGATTAGAGGAATCAAAGCCCATATAATTCCTACTTACCTTGTACCAATTTCACCTTTTTTACCTTAGTTGCTATTCCCACCACCGGTTGATGTTCCCATTACGAACCCCTCGTAAAGATTATAAAAATCTTCATTTTCTTCGATAATTTCTTGTGCTCTTAGTTCGGCCTTGCTCCAATCATCCACGCATGATTGTGCTTCTAGTGAATCGAGTGTCATACTAGATCATGTTTGATCAAGTATGTTTCTTCCTTAACTAAAAGCTTGTTCAACCGCAACAGTGAAGACCGGAGCTGCTAAAACTTGTTTTGCAATTAGTGAAAGGATTGGAAATATATTAGCATGGCGACTTCAATTTAGAATTGGAAAATTATTATCTGCAAAACTAGTACCAAACTCGAAAGCAGTAGTAAAATAATTATCAAGTTCGGAACTTTGTCATGCTCTTCGAACAACTTGTATACCTTGCTCTTCCTCTTGTTTTAAATTCTCTTCATTAAATGGATTCTTGAGTGGGAATTTCTAAATTTTCATTTGGATATCCCCAAGATTATATTGGTCGGAAATGAAATTGAAGATGTCGTTTGTAGAGATAGATGAATATTGTGTTTCTCCAACCTTTCCATTGCCCTTAGCGACAAAATACTGATAAATTAGCGACAAATTTTTTAAAAAATTCAAAATTTTAGGTGGGAAAACAAGTGGTAAATGATGAAATTTAGCGACAAATTACCAACAAATTAGCGACAAAAATAATTTATTGGTATTTAGTGACATAATTGCAATAAAATTTGAAAAATTAAAATTTTACGCGGGATAAATTTTACTATCAAAATTTAGAGATCAAAATTTTGTTGCTAAATGCCAAAATTTTGTTTTTAAACACCAATTTCCTTCTTTTTCTCTCATTACTCCTTTTTTCTTCTTCTTCTTTTTTCTTTCTTCTTCTTCTTCTTCCTTTTCTTCTTTCTTTCTTTCTTTCAGATAAGTGGCTAATTTTTCATGATCTATTCTCTCTTGGATTATTAATTGAGGATATTTTTATTTTAAAATGAGAATGCTTACTTTGATTTCATATTTTTCTTAGTTCATGCTAAAATATTTGGATAAGAAACTTTTGGATGCCAATTCTTGAAGTTTTGGAGAAATCTGTTGGGTTGGAGCTGAAGTCCAAGTAATTATTGAATGCTCCTGGAAGTTGACAAATTAAGCTTAGGCAAGGCTAAGGGAGACGCATCCAAGGCAGTTCCAAAACCCCCTAGAAGTTTTCAAATTAAGCTTGGACAAGGCCAACAGAAGCGCGTCCAGGGCTATTTGGGATTAAGGTGTTTTTTCAGTTAGAATTACTTTGGGCCTACTCCAAAAAGTCATTTAAAGCCACTGGACCACTAACTAGGGAATTAAGAATGACATTCAGATTCACATAATTTATCTTTGTAATTAATTTGAGATTTTAATTTCATAGTTTAGGATTTTTCCCTCTGTAATAAATAGAACCTTAAGTTCATTGAGCAGCGGATCCTTTTCATATTTTGAAACAACAGCTATTCTAGGGTTTATTTTTCTATGTGTTTTCTCCATGGCCATGCGTGGCTAAATTTTTATTTTCAGCCAAAGGTTGAATTCGAAGTAGAGGTTCTTCTACAATTGTGCATATAGCTAATCAATAAGATTAAAGTCGCAATTGTTTCTTCTTCTTCTTCTTCTTCTTCTTCTTCTTCTTCTTTAATGTTGAATATAATGATGTACAAAATGACAATCTACCTCAATGTGTTTAGTATGCTCATGATAAATCGAATAATTGGCTACATGTCTGGCTGCCTGATTATCACAATAAAGAGTAATAGTTTGAGAGTGATTAATTGTCAAGTCGAAAAGCAATTGACATAACCATACCAACTCTGTAAAAGCAATAGCGATTGTCCGATATTCCGTTGCTGCCGAAGAGAGAGAAACATTAACTTGTTTCTTGCTTCTCCATGAAATAGGAGAGTTTCCAAGAAAGATAAAGTAGCCACTAAGAGATTGGCGAGTAACAAGACAAGTAGCCCAATCTAAATCACATTATGCATTAAGAGAGAGGGAACTTATAGCCGAAAGAAATATCGCTTGTGCAGGAGTAAGTTTTAAATAACGCAATATGCGAAGTGCTATTGTCCAATGATTTTCTCATGGCTGATGCATGAATTGTGATAAAACTTGAACAGAATAACAGATATCAGGTCGTGTAATAGTAAGGTAAATTAAATGACCAACTAACCAATGATAGGGACTAGGATCATTGAGCATGGAGATACCATACAAGCTTAATTTGTGATGTTGCTCCATAGGAAAACGAACAGGTTTAGAACCGAGCAAGCCAGCTTCTTATAAAATGTTAATAGCATATTTCCTTTGAGACAAGACTATACCATCCTGATTATGAGCCACTTCTATACCAAGAAAATACTTGAACACTCCAAGATCTTTAATGGGAAACCAAGCTGCCAAGTAAGTTTTTAATGTCACCAATGGGTTATCATCATTCATGGCAACAATAATCTCATCGACGTATACTAGAATTGCTACAAAAGAATGATCAATTTGATAAACAAAAAGAGAAGTATAACATTAGACTAGTGAAAACCAAAATGAATTATGGCAATAGAGAATTTTGCAAACCACTATCGTGATGCTTGCTTTAAACCATAAAAGGATTGACGAAGACGACGTATTCAAGTATCACCAACAGCCAAGTATCCTAGAGGAGGTTGCATATATACCTCCTCATATAAATCACCATGGATGAATGCATTTTGGACTTCTAATTGGTGAAGAGACCAATTTTTAATAGCAGTAATGGCTAAAAGACTGCTACTTGTAATGAGCTTGGCTATGGGAGCGAGAGTCTCCGTGTAATCTAATCCTTCAACTTGAGTATATCCTTTTGCAACCAACTGCACCTTTTAACGGTATATAATCGCATTTGAATTATATTTGATTCAATACACCCATTTACTATTTTTAGAATTGCTTTTGAATGAATTCATCTCCTATTATTTTAAACATATTTCTTTTATTTCATTCTTCACCTATTGATTTTGTTTAATTTACTCTCTATTACAAACCCCCCCCCCCTTTTTTTGTTTTTAGTTTTTAAAATTTTTTGGTTATTGAAGGAATTAATCAAAACTAGTCTTTAGGGTTCGACCCTTCTTACCCTATCTATAAATAATTTAGAGTAGGAAGAGTTGGAATTATTTTTTGTGGCTTCAACGACTATCATATATAATTTTTTATTAAGTCAAAAAATAAATTTATAATTTTTACTTACTATTATTTTTGAAAAATGAAAATAAAAAATATTTTTAATGCGATATTTTACATGGGTTCAGATATTTAAGCAGGTAATTATAATCGAGTTTCAAACGGATTTGGGTATTAAAGATAAAATTCTAAATGGGTTCGGGTATTTAATTTATAATCGGGTTCCAATTTGAGTAGTGCATTTTATGTGAATACCCAACCCATTGCCATCCCTAGTCCTTATTACTATCCTCTACCTATCGTGCACTTAAACTTACAAATTTTGATAACAATAGACACCTTTCCATACTAATAGTAATAGTTTTGAGAATTTTTGACTTTTATATTGCAAAATATTGATTTGATGTGTAGTTAATATAACTTTTGGAACAATAATTTTCACATTTTTCAACTATGTAATAAATATTTAATTGATCTAATTTTGCAAGTTAAAATGCTCAATAAAATAATTCTACAAGTTTAAGTATTCAATAGGTAAATTTTATAAATTGAAGTGTTTAACGTGTCAAAGTAAAAATTGAGAGTGCCATAAAGTTAAAGTAACAAAGTTCAAAAGTGAATTTACATACTTATCCTGTAAATGTTGCACATAATATCAATATAGGCATGCAAAGACAATTATGCACATGTATGCATAAATGTTTTATGCTTGACAGATAATTTGTATTAATTATCTAATACTACTCACAGTTCTAAAGATCTTATTAGTACAATACTCATGATTTCTATCTCTCAGCGACTGTAGAGTATCCATTTCTATACTATATACAAAAGTGGGAATGAAAAGGAATAATAGGATTATCTATAATAACCTTAGTGAAATTGTAGAAATCCTAAAATATCCTTTTAGATAATTGATAATAATTTGAGTTAAAATTAAATAGTTTGAATTTTTAATAATTGATAAATTATGATATTAAATTATTAATCAATTGAATTTTTTAATAATTTGTTATTAACTGATTTAAAAGGCTTACATTCAATTAAATCTCTGTTACATTCAATTATTTCTCAATTTCACAATGAATTAATTACTAAATCAATCAATAATTATATTTATCTTTAGTCATAGTACTTGTTTAAACTTTAATTTCTACCCTAACTTTTTCTTTTAACATTTGTGTAAACTAAATTATTATTATATAAAACAATGTAAATATTTCAAATATATAGGAAAAACCGTGGAGAAATAATTTAAGAATTTTTAATAACAAAATAAATTTATTTTCTCAAAAATGTAATATGATTGGATATTTAAGATAACCATGATATTTTCTTTTAAAAAAAAAGCAGTATGAACATATTATTTTTTAATAAATATATATGATAATGAAACATTTGAAAGTTTTTATATTTTATTTTATAAATTTATTTTTTAAATATTTGATTCTATTTTTATTATAATTTAAAATATCTTATTTAGGGGAGAGATAAAGAAAGAAAATTAGATTTTTTATAACAAATTTTCAAATAGAACATACATAATTAAGATTTTCAAAATTTTTAAATTTTTACTTTAAAATTTTATTTTTAAATAAAATGAACATATGTATGTATATGATGACAAACAGTTAAAATTTTTAATTTTAATAATATATGTAATATTTTATTGTTATATCTATGTATCTATATATATTGAAATATATTTAATAGGTGACATTGTAGTTATAATGAATTTTAAATAAATGATGATTTATAAATTAAATTGAAATATGTATGTATATGCACAGTGTTGTTTTATTAATTAATCGTTATATTCACATTAATTTTATATGAATGTTTATTTTAACATTATAAAAATCTAAATAATATAAGATAAAAATTATAATCAATATTTAATATTAAAAAATAAAAATGAGTATAAACAATAAGTAAAAAATGACATAAAAAATTGAACAAATATGAATAATGAGTATTGTTAACATGCAACACGCGTTATAAAAAGACTAATAATTTATAAAAGATGAGAGTATAAAGCTATATATAATTTTTGATGCATGAAATCCACAGGTACATGAAATTGAATATAATTAATAAAGTGATAATTGACTCTGAGATACATTGGTCTAGTATTTAAAGCTAACTAAACTCTACTCTAATGATCACATGATCAAGTCGGTGTCTTGAAAAGGGCTTTAATCATCGCTCCCGAGCTAAAAAATGATTAATCTCTTATCCATCACATGATCAAGTCTGCGTCTTGAAAAGAGCTTTAACATCGAGCTAAAAAATGATTAATCTCTAAATGCCAATTGTTCATATAAGAATTGCATACGGAGCACTAAAATTATGTTAACTATGAACTACTATTTAAATTATCAAAATTTTCTTTTTTTGATTATTTGGAAAAACGGGATCTAAACCTGAACAATTGTCCGCTTATATATGCACTCACCACTAGACTATGCTTTGATACGTGCAAATTATAATTAATTAAGTAAAAACGAATTTTTAAGGAAAAAACAATAAGAATAAGATTACTAGAATTCTACCTTTTAATTTTATCGACTTGACCATGAACTTAAATATTGATGGCCAACTTAGTTTTGGAGCGTGGCAATGTACACATGGAGCATACGTGGCACACTCAATTTGCAGAAAATGCTTTCATGCCTTTGCAACGATAATAATATAGAAATTTTTTCTTTAATTTTTACCTTCCAAAAAATAATATATTTTCATTTATCATCCATTACAAAATAATAAATAAATAATATATATATATATATATATATATATTTCTTGGAAACAAAAGCTAATATTTTAAATTTCTCAGCATAATATAACACCTTTCTCCAATTACTAGGCTCCACATATACATTATACGTCACTCAGAATTGGCTACGAACATCATCAAACTTTCAAGTGTGTAAATGTCGTATTTAATGTTCTGTAGCCCTTCAAATATTGGTGCTCCCTCAAGCTTTCATGTTTGAAATCCTGATCATACGATTGTTTAATTATTTAATAAGTTCGTTCTTATAAGAATCAGTTTGGCTTGGTTCTTAGATGAACCTATCCAAATATTATCATCTGCTGTATCATCTAAGGGGCAAAGTATTATCCAAGATGTTATTCTTAGATGAACCTAACTGAACCAAACAAATCAAAAACCAAACTACACTTTTCTATCTCAAACTAAAATCAAACTGTATAAAATTGAACCAAATCGAATTGATATGATTTTGTTAGTTCAATTGATTCAGTGATTTTTTTTTTATTACAAATTCAGCTTATGTTTTATAACTTAACCAAAAATCAAAAACCAAAATTGCCTAAAATTGTAAAACCAAACCAAACCTATCAAACCAAATAACTGAATTAAAAAGCTAAACTAAATCAATTCAATTTTAACCGAGGTGGATGCTCACCTATAGAGGGGTGGTTGTCACAGGTTTAGTCCTCCAAGAGTATGTTCGGCAAAATTAACTATTTTGGTAATTGTTAGATGTTTTAATAGCATTAGCTATTTTAATACATTTAACTGTTTTAATAATTTTTCGTAAAACTTTAAAAGCTAAACATTACAGAATTAACTTTTTATAGAATGCTAACTTAATTTCTAAAGGCTAATTCGAATTTTATATTACCAAACACTATAAAACATAAATAATGTTTAATATTTTAACTAGTCAAAACACTAAAAATTAATTAAAAAACTGTCGTCCAACACAACTAAATATTATGAATAGTTTTCCTCGCTGGGGTCGCCACTCTTGTTCTCTCGCCACTCTTGTTCTCTCAAGTTAGAGGTACAGCAAATTGGGGCATACGGATAGGCAAATACTAGCATTGTCTCCGTAGTCGAAGAACCTAATGCAACAAGATGTAATCTCTCTTTCCTCGAACAACTCTTATTCTCTTTCTCAAAAAAGTTAAAAAGAAAAGAAAGAAAGGCTGAAGCAAAATTTTACTTTTGTAATTCTATACATTAAACCAGCTATTTCTACACAAAATAAAGTTTTGTAAGCACTTACCACATAATATCGTTTTGCAGACAAGCAAATCCCATTGGTTCGGGAAGAAATGAAGGTGTTTCACTGTTAGTCTCATCTCACTCATTTCCCCATGTGAGTTAGTATTCTACTGATCAAGGCTTCCTTCTTACCAGCAACCGGAAGGCTGTTCGCTGTCAAGTAAATCTTCAAATCCGCTACTGTCAAGTCTTTCAACTGCAAAACATATAAATCCACACGAGGGAGCAATTCTCATTAATGCTACAAATTCAATAACCTGAAACCAAACAATATCTTAAAAAGCCGTTAGGCCCTAGGTATGAACTGTTGCTTAGTATCCATTACTTCCATGCAATATATCAAAAGCTTCCAACTTCATCCAATTGGATGGATAGAGGGACCTGAATTTAGACATTTGAATTTCGTAATATATAGATTTACTCCATCTATTGCATTCATGAATCTTAGACTTATGAAGACAAATAGAGTATGATTCTTTTTGGTGCATGCAAAATAACTTTTGAAGGGGAACCATATAGGTTTAAACTCTTCATCTCCTACACTACAAGGCAAGCACTTGACCACAAATAAACATGTAATTTCAAATCTTCCTCAAATAAGGTGACATCAATAATCATTCTCAATAGCACTTGTCAATTTAGTGTCATGCACAAATCCTCATTGAAAATTTTTACTCAAACACAAGCAATCAGAAATTTTAAATGAGGAAATACAGAATTACCAATAATTGGCCTACAAAAATTTCATTCCTTTCAAAGAACAGCTAGAATAGAAAATTGCACAACCTAATTCATCTGTGCAAAACTAATAATGGGTATAAGGAAAATTTCAAAATGCCCTTCAGCACCCCTATCCATTCTCCCCCCTTTACAGGATAAATTTAAACTTAATCCCTTTGTTTAAAACATCACAACTCAAACCTGGAACACTTTAACTGGAACTTTAGCAAAAGTTTCCATTTTATGATTTCTCTCAATTGTTTCTTGTTGTTTTTTGTTAAATTGACTTTAGGCAAATTACTTGTATAATAACTTTAAATTAAGAAGGGCTTCAATTCAAATAGTAGCATGTAACAAACTTCAAGATAAATTTTAAGCTTAAGATCGAATTGTTCTAACTTCAATTCATATATCAGTATTTATTTTCTGAAGAAATTGAACATATGGACTTCTAATCATGATAGCTTTTTCTTAAAAACCTTATTACAATATTTTCCAAAGAAATTACTGTGAATATCAGGGAAAAAAAAAATTCTGTAAGGTTCAAAATCTAAGCTTCTAAATTATTCAATGTTAAATTCTTAATTTTTATTTTTTTTTAAGTTAACTCGGAAACAAAAGGAACTATAACTTTAGACAACTTTGAAAAAATAAAAATTAGTAATAGTGAAACAACAAAGCATACCTTTCCATTGTCAGCAAGTTCAGCCCAGTCATACTTTGCATACTCATTCCCAGCATTTTCAGCTGCTGCTTTCCTTTTTCTAGAGGCCTCATTTCCTTTGCCATTGCCAGCAAAGTTGCATTCCTCATCATAGTTATCACCATAAACAGAAAGTTTGAATTCTTCTATTGCCTTAACAACTCCTGGTCTGGCCATACATGTAAAAGTTGACAAACCAATACATTAACAAAATTGAGATAATCAGCATAAACAGACATATGATACAACAATGGTTGATTTAACCAAGAATGGTTAGCAAAACCTCTATTGTAATTACCTTGTCATTCCTTCCTCATCAGGAAGTGTTTCATCTTTGCTTTCTGGCATCTCATCTTCTCCTAGAGCAAGTGCTTGCAACATTGCATAGTGTCTCTGCAATGCTGTAAGAAATTATTTTGTTAAATACAGTGAAACAAAGGCAACTTGCACAGTAAGAGTCCTGTGCAATCCTGAGAATAAAGGCATGCTAAGGAACAAGTGGTAACGGAATTGAAATAAAACCCTCAAAAATATGTAGCCATCAAAATATACATACACTTCGTGTCAGCATCATTTTATATATGATTCATAGCTGTTATATATAAGATTTTGAACAAAGTCATTGCAGCAATTTAACATTATGGTAACATATTCCTCTATATAGATAAGGATATGTATAAAATTGCTTTCTCTGCGGCACCATTTTAAGTGCTATTTTCCAGTGAGATGGCATAAATGCCTGGCTACCATGCACACGCAGAGAGTCTCAAGTTGTAAGAATGGTACAGTCCATGTTAGGGCCACAGTTGAGGAAATACCACTCATTATTTAGCAATTTTTCTGTTTGTCTTTTACCTAACTGGAGACATACTAGCAAGTGGATTAACTGGCATGAGTGCTTTGATAATATCATTCATCCAAAGAAAAGCTCACATACAAACTTTGACATTCAGAAGCAACCATGGAGTCAACTGTAAATTATGGCAACTCACCGGGGTTAGCAAATTGGCATACTGAAAAATCTCTCAAGTCAATTCGTTTAATTAAAGCAGCAGCCTTCTTAATTTGCTCATCAGTTGCACGAGGTACCTCACTAGACTCTGAATGAAACTGGAATGGGTCACCCATGTCATTGGTAATAATAGTAAATAGTTTACATAATACATTTGAAATAAATTTTATAATTGGTCTTACCTCTTCAATGTCTCTAACATCATCAGAATATGGAAGAAATATCATATGCATTCCTGGTGGCTCAACCTGACCACCAGCATTAAGAATCTCATCCTGCAAAGATTCAAAGAAATAAGATGCTTTATAAGATTCTACGGAACCCAGAACATAAAATAACAACTGAAGTCCACAGGACATTCCGGTTCAAAACATTGTGCACTCTATGAAAATGTTGCTTAAGACCTTGAATGCTCATTTGAAAAGGACATAGTGAGCACATGTTTCCTTCCATAGATAACTCAACCTTGAAAAAATGACAGGACACACCCATTGTAAGTGCAATATTTATGGAAACTACAAACAAGTATATCCAACCTTTCTCCCCAATGTTTTTTTGCCACTTCCATAATGTTGCGTTGTCTTCCATGCTGTACTTGAACTTTGAGTTAGCGTCCAGCTTCATTGACACTTTAAATTGAACATATTTTATTGAGGGAAAATAACAACAAATTTTCATTTTTTTTTTTCACTTGGTCTGAAATTTTTTTTAACAAAAGAGGATTTGCGATTAATTCCAACCGTTAATTCATGCGAAGGTGGCAGTAACATGTCCAGTCTCAACAATTTAACAGATTTTATGGAGGGAAAAGAACAAAAAAGGTACAATGTGAGTTTCCAATGTTTTTTCTCTTAAGGTCTGAAATTTTTTTAACAAAAGAGGGTTTGTGATTAATTCCAACCATTAAGTCATGCTAACATGGTGACATGTCAAATCTTTAATTGCCACATTGCAGTATTAGTCTAATGGCACATTACCATGGACTAACAGTGTTAAGGTGTCAAACCTCTAATTGTTAATAGAATGAAGCATAGACCTTTTTCTGTCAAAAAAATTTCGCAAACTTGAATTAAAAAAACATGTGGCCTCAATGTAATTTTTTGTACATTCCCTTTCTATTTACAAGGTCTCAGTCATCTAATGACTATTATTGATTCCTGCCCAGTGCTTTACATTCAGTTTGTGATGTCTTTATTTAAAAGCACCATCAAATATGGAAGGCTTAGTATTAGTGAAAATTTTTATAGATGCTATAAAGTGCTGCTCAAAATGAAGGGCGAGGAAAACCCACCTCAGCCTCAGTTCCAGAGTAGTGGCATCAGATAAACGTTTACTTTTCTCCACTTAATTATGTTCAGAGCCGAATTTTAGATCAATGATCTCTGTGTAAGACCATTGTAACTCACACTATGTTTGTCTAACTCTTCTATTCTTTACTGCTACACTTGACACCATCACTCTTCTACATCGGTGCAGCCATAGATTGTACTAATTATAGATCAAAGACCAAAATATGGATAAAGAGTCCAACTTCCTTCAGTGTATATTTTCTTAACAAGTATAAATTGATTGATGTTGCTTTTCAAATGACAGGGAAGACAAAGAAAAGAGAAATGCTGAAAAGATGTAAGATTTAGTAGCAGTCCATGCAAAAAACAGGGGGATTATTGGCGGTTGCAGGCAACAGGTCAGACTCTTTCACCAATCTATCAAGTCACACATGCAATGCAACAAAATACAAGCTTATTCAAACACGCATGGGAAATCTTACTTGTGCAACAAGGGCAACCAATCGGGGATGGGATGAACTGCCATAAAATGCAACAGCAAACCTGCAATATGTTAAATGAATAAATTAAACCTTCAGCAATTGTATACTATGTGTAGAATATTGTAAAATTCCACCTTCAAATGTCCTTAGATTTCAATCAAAACAATATGAATGACCACAAGCATATTAATACTCCGAGTCAGCATGACAATTTAAAGACAGAAAAAGCTACCCAAAATACAACTGAACGTATTACAGTCTAATTATACTTTGAATCTCGAATTGCTAGAAATCTAACTTCAAGTCCAATTTGATTAAATTTCCAGTTATTAAAATAATCATTAGGCTGCTCAAATTTTTGGCTCCTTCCAAGCTCATTGCTACAATCCATCATCTTGACCATTAGTTAACTATTAGGATACAAATTCTCCTTCTGTTTTTTGTGATAAACATGGAAACAAATTCACCTTACAGTCAAAGCAACTAAATTATTCCAGAAATTTGACATAAAGAATATGTATTAAACTTTACAGAAAAATGTAGATAACTACAGTGAATACAACTACTAACAAAAAAAAATTAAATAGCTAGTACAATTCATTGAGAATGGCCCACCTACCTCCCTCCCCCTCCACCTGATCCCACCCCACAACCAACAGAAAACCGAAAATAATAATAATAATAATAATAATAATAATAATAATAATAATTGATTCACTTTTCTTTGTTGATACAGTAGCAATCATTTATGACATGGTATCTTATAAGAATTGTGAAATTCTCAACACAAAAGGAGTAAGGTACCCATAGGAAGTAGGTTCACGTGACAAGTGAAACTTGAATTTAATTTTACCTTTGAGGAAAAGTAAACTTAATTTCGCTCAGTTGTAAAAGATGTATTAAGCAGACTTTTTGTTAGTAATCCAACCCATTCAAGGTAATTAATCTGTGATTCAGAATTACTATTTTTGTGATAAAAGCTTGCTCTGCCTGCAGTGAATATAAATTCTACAACCCCATCCTTTAGTGCATAAACTGGAATTGCTCCAGGTACAAGTACACATTCCATCTAGGCATCCACACACATCGAAGAAAATGAAGGAAGGAATGAACAGTCACTAATTTCTATCATGCTTAGGGAAAAAATCCTGATTAAACCATATGAAAGATAAAATAAATTCCATATACACATGATAATATCAAAAGCATATGGACATAGTTCACATGATCATATTAAATGCATATGAAGTTCAAGGAATAATGCTCCATTCAAGTGCATAATAGCCACCAACCGTTTAAGCCGCAACATGGATCTATGCAAAGCAATGAAAATGCGAGTGCTACCAATAACTTCCTGCAATAGACAATAATCAAAAGAATCAGCCAAAATATGTTTCCAGACTAAACACACAACTCAGGATTATTAGAAAATCTGTGAAGCCAAAATTTAGTAATTCCTATATGTCATGAGCATATTAGTAGCAAACAGAAATTTGCAGTAATACTCCATAAATTGATAATATTATTCAGATTAGTCAATGAGCACAATCAATATCATAATCACCATTCCTAAGACAAACAATTAAGCTAAATTTACATCGGCTTCTAATGAATGCCTAGGATATTCTCTACAGTATTATACTCAACAAAATTACAAAAACTTTCAGATCATCCACATAAGATATGTTTGGTTCTAATGGAATAGCATCATAGATCATTCATTTCCTTTCTCATAAAAGATCTATCCATGCAATTTCTGTGATCCATTTTCTTTCTCATAAAAGATCTATCCATGCAATTTCTGTCATTGGATATGAAACCAATAAAAGCAGCAGCATTTAGAACAGGAGGTTAGATCCTAAACTACTGTTATTGGAAACAAAAAAGAGTAATGTGATAAAGACAAGTCCCAGTCATAATTTAGTTTTTCTCCACCTGAAACCCTTTAACGCCATTATAATATGAAGGAAACTTATTTGCACTTTATTGACAAAAGAAATAAAAGGAGCCAAAACTTTACAACTTTAGTACTAGTGTTAATTCTAGCCCCACCTTTCAATTGTCAAATAAATTCATAACCTTAGGTCATAGTGTGAATTGTATCATCTTCAGATAAAAACAACAGTAGCAAAGAGAAAATAGCAGCACAAAAAAACATAATCAGGCTAGATTTATTATTCAAAGAATGGTTAAAATTGACATTATTACCACTACCATTCAAGCTAAATTAACAAAATTGAGAGGTGTAGCTAAAATTGATGCAAGTAATTGAATTTTGGATTTCATGGGTCGATTGCCCTCCATCAAAGTTCTTTAATTGGTTTCTTAATAGGATGCTATCATAGAATAAATCGACACTATAAAGCAAGTCGATTTGAATATAATAATAATTAGATTGATAACCAAAAAACAGAATTTCCAAATTGGTTATTTAGGTTAGAAGAAGGGAGACAGTGGTATAAGTAGAGAATATCAAATTGTATTTCTTTAAATGTTATCATGAGGGATGAAATAGTAAAGCAACAGGCACAACATAACCATTCACAACAATTCAGAATCACAACAAACAATAAAAAATAATAATTATCTGTCAAAGCAAAGATAAAACCTAAGTGAATTGATATATGGATGCAGCACAGTACAAAAATAAGAACCAAGAAATACCTTGTCACTAGGAAATACAAATGTCGAAGGCCTCAGGTTGTGATAATCTTTTAAGTAGCTTAATGGCTTGAATCCAAGAAGATGAAGATGTCCGGTTGAAACTCTTTTTATCTGTGACAGCTCCTCCACAGAGAACTTGATATTCTCACTAAAGAATAAATTCAGTAGTTAGGTCGCAAAACACATTGTCACAAAAATACTAGATGGGAACTCTAATTCTGATTTTACTCGCCACTCTAGAGATAAATGAAGAAAGGGAACCAAGTGATCATCAATACAAAAAAGTTGAACTGAGTAACCAAAAGACTGTAAAAAATTCAATCTTTCAAGCTGCTTAATAGATTGAATCCAAGAAGATGAAAATGTCTAGTTGAAACTCTTTTTATCTCTGATAGCTCGACAGATGACTTGATATTCTCACTAAAGAGTAAATATAATAGTTAGGTTGCAAGTACCAATGCAGAACACACTTTCACAATAATACAAGATGAGAACTCTGATTTTACTCAGCTTACTCTAAAAATACAAGAAGAAAGAGAAGCAAGTGATCATCAGTACAAAAGAGTTGAATTGAGAGTATTAAAAAGATGGAAAGAATTCAATCTCAATGCACTGAAAAAAATATAGAAATAAAAAAAGAAAAAGCAAAGAAAAAGATAAGGCAACAGGTCCTTTTAATGCATATGCACAAAAACAGAGAGGAGAGAGACAATAATATAGCACAGGTTGGGGGGGTGGTTAGAACAGGTTATCTTGGTTAATTTTGGGGTTTATTAAAAGCTGTAGTGGGCAAATATGTATGGGTAACAATTAGGGTTTTTATGGGAATGGGGTAAAGAAAAAAGACAATACAAAAAGGAGGGTTAAGGAGCTGTTTTTGGAAGCATTAAAAGGCTGTGAAGTAATATGGGGAAGGATAAGTGCTTAGGCTTAGGCTTCACATCTAAACATTCTTTGGCACCACCCCCAAGATCCCATAAGCATCACTCAACTTGAATGGGGGCTGTGCTCGGCTCTTGGTACTCCCAAATTGAATTGAAAAACTGATCCAAAAAGCACTAGAACCAAAAATAAATTAATACATACTATAATTTACTATTATAGTACATTTTTAGATATTTAGGAATGATTGCACCAAAAACTGAACCAAACTGTACTAAATTATATTGAACTGAAGAACCAAATATATGTGAGTATTTTTAAGAATATTATATTACGTCAATTTTAAATATTTAATGCATACTCCTATAGTTTATGTAGAAGTTTATTTTATATATCATTCAATATATATGCTACACATAAATTTTATATACGTGGGTGTGTGTGTGGAGGCAAGGAATTGAGGAATTCCACTGAACTTAGATTTATGAAATTTTGGATAGAATAAAATGGTAACTCAGTGTACAAAACATCCCACATTGATAGGCTCCGGGGAGGGTTCCCTTGCTTTTGCAAAGAGGCGGTTTCCCATGACCTCGAGGTCATAAGTAGAATAACTTTACCATTACACCACAACCACCCACCCTCTAAATTTTGTACATAATAGCAAAAGGAAAAGAAAAAAGAAAAGGAAGTGATTCCATTTCCACTATTATTATTATATTATTACCTATTCTACCGGCAAAAATAAATGGATTTGGGATTTAATCTTTTGATGACACGAAGAAACAATATAAAGTTGATCTTTTTAGCACTTAAACTTTTTATGGATTTCTATTTTTTTTTAATCAAGTTCATATAATATAATATGGTTGAAGTACATAAGAAGGCTTATTAAACATGTAAAACATCATGTATTCCTTCTAATCTCTTTATTTTTACAGCTTATTTTAAGATTAAGAAGCAACTGTCTCTTGTATAGATTGTTTATTAGTATAATATAGATATACGATACCTTATTCTCGCAAATTACTGCATTTATCCGAGTGATCCACAAACAAAGAAAATTTCTTAGAGAAAATAATAAGAAAATGATTTCTTTTTTTTTCATTCGTATTCTTCTTTGTTAAACAAAAAAAAAAAACAAAGGAAAGAGAGAAGGGGCCGGGGGGAAGGGGAGGAGGGGGATATGAAAAAATAAAAGGATTACTCCATTCTTAATAGCTATTTCTTTAATCGGTGGGTAGGAGCTTACTCTAGATCGAAACCATAGGAAGTACTACCTGATCATTTCTACAAACTTAAAGCCCCAATTAAAATACTTTTCTATTATATATTAGGTCGAATTATCCCTTTAAATAATTTTAATAATATTTGTTACTCATCCTTCCAATATCTCGGTGCTCCTAACCATCCATTCATTTTTGCTTAATAGCTTGTTAGAATTATGGTAATACATATAAATGATACGGGAAACTCAATAAGATTAATATTTTAAGCATGCTTCAGTTAGGATGACTAATCAACCAATCTTAGGGCAAAAAGTGTTCTTTTTTTCCCTTTTTTTTTGGCAAAATTTTTACTCCAAATTTAGAAGTTGCTTTCTTTATGTGTGTGTGTGTGTGTGTGTGTGTGTGTGTGTGTATAGAGAGAGAAAGAGAGTCACAAATGACATAATCAATAGAATACAGACAAGCTTACTTTTTGTAACACTGAGTGAGCTTTGCAGGTTTATGCATCAATGCACCCGTATCCGCACATATGAAAGATCTTTCCGTCTGCAAATTGCTAACACATTTAAAAGTGACGTGAATAAAATAAATTTCTAATCTTGTCTTTTGTCTAATTAACTGCCATATTTTGTTATGTGGAGTTAAAAGCGATGCTAGAAATGGCAATAAGTTTAAAAAAAAATAGAATTTTTTCTCCCAAAAAATTAATAGTTAGTGTATATAGGTCCATAGAGCATTAATTGAAAAATCAACGACAACCTTAAGCCAAAAAATAGGAAGTGTATAAAAAGCCAAAAAAGAAGGAAACTTAAGGTTGAATATAACAAAAAAGAAACTAGAGAAAAGAAAAAAAAAAGGAGCTAATGCAACTCTTGCATACTCTTACTTTAAATCCCATTCTCTTGCTTTCATCGATTTTTGTCATTTGAATCATAGATGAAAACATAATTGACTTTGTATGACATAAAACCACAATTGTAAAGCTCATAACATAAAGAAAATAGGATTGTTTAGTAAAAGAAAGAAGAAACCATGTAATGATCTATTATTGATGCCTTTGCAAGATTTGTGGTGGAAATGCCAAAAGTAAAAACATGTTAAAGCTGGATGAAAAGGGATCAGCTGAGCTTGAGTGGGATATCCGATCATTAGCCATGAGCTCTAGTAAGTGCACCATAAAATAAGTGTTGAAGAAACATATGAGTATCTTGGCAAGGCTATTGTTCGTTTGTATTATTTATTGATCCACTATTATTGGTAACAACGTCAAGTTAGATGTAGCTTTTTCATGAGATGAAATGGGTGAAAATATGAGATTTGGTGGCACTCCGACATTGTTGGGAAAAAAAAAAGGGCCATGTGTGCAAGGGTGATGGCGGTGGAAGTGGTTAAAGCTAACAATTATGGTGGAAATAGTTGTAAATTCAGACCAACAGGATGCCAAAAAAATATATATATATAATATCTAATATCTGCTTAGTGCTTGCTGGAGGAAAATAAAACTTTAGAAAGTTAAGCTAAAATGTCGAAACAATCAAAAAATATAAAATAATATTATTTTGAGACATATCAACATTATGTGAATTAAAATATATTTAGTCAACATATCAGGTTTATTTGGTCCAAACATAAAAAGTTTAGTTATTAAACTGAACAAAATCAAAGAAGATCATAATTGGATAGTTGGCTAAAATAGAGTAGTAGAGGGCTCCTGAGCAAACTATAAAATAAAAGATAAAGCACCCATCTCATAAAAGCACATTTCTATGTCATATAAATAAATAAGTAGAACAACAACTATGCCTTAATCCCAAACTAGTTGGGTTGGCTATATGATCATTTGTTTCCGTTCTTCTCTGTTCATAACCCAAGTCCACATTAATCTCAAGTAGTAGATTTTTTAAGATAACTTCCCTCAATATAGTTCTAGCTCTACCTCTTCCTCATTTAGCATCCTCCACCTCCAATTACAGCATTGCTACATTTTTTTGAAAAAAAATCTATATATATATATATATATATATATATATATATGATGACTCCATCTATTAATGAATTTTTTAACTGAAAAATAGAATGCCATCAATATACTTTTAGATTGCCTTATATCTCATACTACCTTTAAAAAACATATCATACAGTGCCTTGTTAAAAGTCACTAAATGACTTCTATTTTCTTTTATGTATATAAACATGAATACACCTGAAACGTGACATACCTTTAAAGGACGATTGGTTACAGAATCAAGCCATGTAATTGGCCCTGAGAAACAAAGTTTCAAACACAAACACACTTATCAAGCATTACAAGGTGACATGCTCATGATAGTAAGAAAAAAAGCAAGCAAGAGTAC
The DNA here is from genome assembly GCF_041381405.1 of Jatropha curcas. NCBI lineage: Eukaryota > Viridiplantae > Streptophyta > Magnoliopsida > Malpighiales > Euphorbiaceae > Jatropha > Jatropha curcas. Next base: position 17,918,503 of record NC_143157.1, read on the forward strand.
CCTGTGTAGTTGGACGTATCAAAGCATATGTACTCAGGTTAATTGACAACCCATTTGCAATTAACAAGGTAATTTTTCTTACTATGCGCTTTGTAAACATTCGTTTTCTCAGCTGATCTTTCATATCTTCCAATCTGAATGAATATAATTATTGACATAAAAAGGAAAATATAAAGAGCATGCAAAATTAAAACATTAAGATTTCCAGCATCATTTATTGGTGTCAATATCAAGTTCTATATCATATCCTTCACTAGAGGATAAGATGAAATTATCTAATTCCAAGAAACCTGAAAAACAAACAGTTCATTTGAAATTTTGATAAATCCTATCAAAGACTCGAGGTACAGATCAAGATGGCCTTCAGCTCTTAATCATTGGATGGATATACCATGAAGCATGAGATGGAATAAAATGATGACCCTTAAGGATTTGTAGAATTAAAGTATTTGCTTCATGACAAGGTTCTTTAATGTGTTTATCACACGAATGTTCTCAACAAATGCCGAAGTCAGATTCTGCAAGATATGTCCCTTCATGTACAATGAGACCTTCAGGGTACAAAATTAGTGCAAATGCCACGCGAACAGATAATCCATTCCTTTTGATTTATTCCTATCACCGTGTTGCATCTCAAAATGCAAACACAAACAAGAGCCTTTCAGTTTTCTATAACAAAACCTCGATATATACAATTATAGAGTCTGGATTCCATGTTTAGACAGCAGCTATGATTTAAATTTTCCTTAGCCAACAACCATGTTTTGAGTCCAATTTTGCACTCCAGGTATAGACAACAACCGCAATTAGAAATTTACATAATGGCTGAAAAAGTAATCACCAGCTATTACAAGATATAGCAGTGTGTCTCCTACATTGTCGACAATGACAATGCCTATTATACTTTAGAACAGCAGAACTTTCAACATTGTTTTACAAATTTTAACAAATGAACAATTGTATATTGACCTAAATCTCTGTTGCACGTTTGAATTTTCTCATTTTATTACAAACTTTATTGTAAAGTAGTTATACTACTTTATGAATGGGTTTATTTCCCAGACCATCCAATTTTCTGCTAAATGCATCCTATCTCTTCATAGCTTTATAGTCAGTAAATTCCTATAATGTCCCTTTCAATTTCACTGAATAAACAATTTTAAATCTCAAAAGTGAAAACATCGTGAAAACTAGGAATTAGATAATATATTGTGATAATCTTGGCAATTGAAAATAACACTAAAAAGAAAAAAAGAATTGCATACTTTTGTCCTGCCAAGGGCATAAATTGATCAACATCATCACCTCCCAATCCAATCAATTCCTGAAACATATAAGATTTTGTATCAAATTATCCCAATTTAATGACCATAAGTCTGTTAAGAAACCAAATGTACATATAGAGATCAATCAAGTGGTCAACTGGAGCAGGTATGGACATACAGCATAGAAGAGTGAAACATTGAACTCCTCATCAGGCCGGCTTAAGGGGAGAAGTTCGATTGAAATGCCAAGGTCTTGTGCATCCTGAAAATCCCCCCTCCCCCCCAAGAATATCCAATTATGGAATTTTTCAGGAAAATGTGTTCTTACGAAGACCAATGAAATAAAAGTAATTCCAGTCAAAAATTTATACAAAATAACATGCCTTAGCTCGCTGCAATGTGGTTCTTGTCATATCTGTTTTTGCTGCACCCTTCATACTCCCAAAAGGATCATCTTCATTTGTAAACAAGAGTATCCGCTTATCAGCAGTTTTTGCAGATCTGAGATAGTTTTTTCACTTAACATAAGCAAACACAGCATATACGGAAATCTAGAAGAACAAAAAGAAAACTTCACTATAGTTAAGCACAAAAAAAAGAATGAAATGGTGAAATTAAGGTTTACCCTTTACGCAAAATTGCTTGTGCTACCCAAAGGGCATTGTAAAGGGAATTCTCCCGAGACCCAGACACAATGCCATACTGACTGCCAATTTCTTTCAAAAATGATTCTGCAGAAAACTAGTGGAGAATAAGTGAGGACTTGTAAATAAAATATACATTCATCGAAAAGTAAGTAGAACAAACCTAAAACTCCTCTTATTGTGAGACCTAACAAGGAACAAGGCTTCTGGAGATACAGAAACAATTTACACTACAACAACTTCGAGTAATTGGTACCATCAATGTCAATTAATGGACATGGCTTGCATGACAAGCAGAGAAGAAAACAATTAAACTAAAGATCAAATGGATAATGATTGATAAAAACTCAACTTTCAGTGAATGTCAAGTTTATCTAATTTTTTGGATGTTATCAAATTTCTCCCAAATGTTATAACTGGTTGCAGTCATATATAGAAATAGACATTTCATTCTCTTCATTAGGAATAGGAATTATATACCACACTTTACAATTGGGTATGCATATAAAGAATTCCAAGTTTATCTAATCAATAGCAATGCTGCTCTTCTCTCACTGCCATTTTATTATGCCAATTCCAGAACTAGCTCAATATAAACACATAAATCTTGGCAAGAGTTTTTCCCTTACATACAATTGAAACTGATTATTGATTATAGCATCCATATGAATTTGATAAAAATAAAGCCAAAAGACGAAGTTCACGAACATTGGAAGTATTAACCATAACTAAATTTAAAATAAGAAAACCATATCCCTCAGTAAAGAAATACAGATTATAATCCCTCTATCACAGTTTTAGCAAATGAGAATAAGAGAGAGAGAAAGAAACCCCTACCCTCTATGCAGTCAAAATCTTTTATAAGCCTAGCAGTTGGTCTGTCCAGATACTCTCTTTCAGCAACATTAAATACAAAGACACCACTTAGATCCTGCAAATTCCTCTTTTGCCTCTGCAATAATTCATAAAATAATGATGAACTAAATCATAGAGCAACTTAATGCCACAGCTTAGAATACTGGGTTAATGCTCAACAAGCCAAATCTGGACATTAAAAAAGAAAAGACTATGAACAGAAACATCCCAAGAATAATATTTGAGAAAGAATGTAAAGGCTCTAAAGACAACACTCATAAAATAAATCAATCTACAATAATTTGCAAGCATGGAAGTATCCAAAGAAACATGAAATTCCAGCCATCGGATAAACAACTTACAGTCTATCTCAAAATAAATAAATAAATAAAAGATAGAAAAAAAAGAAAAAAGATAAACAGCTTACAGTGTTGAAAAAGACGATTGCAACTTCATCATATGATCTGTTAATGATTTGAGTCTTCAAAGACTGTGAAATACAACTCACAGCAATGTGGAAATGAGTTTCTTCCTTTTGGTCTTCCTGCCAACATTAGAAAAAAGCAAGAAATGTCAAATTCACCCATCCTAAAAGCAAATAATAGCAATGTACAGCATATGAAAAGTAACCAATCATACATAGCACCAATAGAAGGTGCCGATCTAATAGTTTTATCCTTTCTTTCACAGCAATCCAAATAATCAAAACTGGGTATCAGAGAGGAGAAAAAACATCAATTTACTTAGTAAAGCATCATATAGGCAGCTAAAAAGCTCAAGCGTTACTCTCATTTCTATTCAATATGGTACCATTTCATAAGCTAGAGATGATATTATAGTGAATCCTATAACCAGCAAGATGGCTATAATTATTCCATCACCAGGAAGAATATGTTTATAGGTTATAATGGAATTCAAAATAATGTAATCAATTGAATTTTTACTTTCCATTACATCATAAAAAAGAAAGCCTGAGTTACATTGAAAAAAAAAAAAAAAAAAAAGCCTCAAAGCAATGCACCACAGCTTCAAGTCAAGGAATAACGAATAAGCATTCTAATGAACAACTTTAGTTGATTAGCCATCAACTGGCAACGGCAATTGAGTCTTTCATCAACGTTTTAGTAAATTAAACAATTCAATTGAATTAATTACTACAACAACAGTTTTAAAAGAGAATAAAATAAACTATACTAGGAAGGAAGACAAAGAGAGGGAAACTGACGCCAGGGCAAGTCGTGCTAAACATTTTGGGAGAAGCATCGACGAGGTAGACCACAAACTCTTTGGAGGTTTCCCTTTGCTGCAAAGTTAAGATAGCAAATTAATTAACGGCATCTTCTAATTTACAAAAGAAGTGAAAAAATACCTGATAAAACTCAGAATCGGAGTCGTCTTCCTCGTCTTTGAAGATGTCGTCAGGGTCCAACTCCATTATCGAGAGTGAAGAGGGAGAGAAACTAAGTTATTCACTCGAGACAGAGAGAGACAGATAAAGAGGGAGAGAAGTACCGTTCTGAGTTTCTCGCTAGTCCACCCGCCTCATTATTTAAAAAACTGGAAGACTGAAATTTTGTTAATAAAAAGTGTCAAGGAAGCTAACTGAAGCGGTGGACTGGGGATAGACATAGGCACCGGTTCATTTTGAATCAGAATGCCATTGGATTCGAACTGTATTGTAAATGAATTTAAATTAAATTAGAATCATCAGTTCAAAATTTTGAAACGAAATTCACGATTTAAAGGTGAGTTAAGGTTCATGTAAATGCTAAAATTTGAATCTAAACCAGTCTTCAACCGGCAGTTAACTGGCGGTTCTGATCCGGTTCGAACCGAAAATTTTCTATTTTATTTTTAAAATGATAATCACTTAACATATTTTATACATCTCTAAAAGTCTCAATAATATTTTATTATATGATATACTTTACTTAAGATTTTCTTTTTAAAAAATACACTTTAGTTTAAAAGTTAAAAATCTAAAAAGTAAAATGGTAAAAAAAGAGAAAAATATTTAGTCTAAACTTATATTGTTTTTAACTTTTTTTTTCCCTTCTAAATTGTTTACTAAGTTTAAAATTACATTCTTTTGAAGCATTTTTCAAAATTTTCTTATTAATTAATAACATTTAAATAAAATAAAGTGATAATTTATTTGATTATTTTGCAAAATTAATTAATTTTATTCTTATATGAGTATGAGCATTCTAAAATTTATTTAAAATAACATTTACCAATACTTTTTAAGCACATATTAATGTCATCGAAAGAAGGATGTAACATTAAAATCGATTTTTTAAAAAAAAAAACATATATCGCTAGAAACCGTGATCGGAATCGTCGGTTAATCAGAACAAAATCGGCGGTTCAAGAGCCGGTTCAGGTTAAATATTTTAAAATTTTTGAACCGGCGGTTCAATGAACCAGCTATGTCTAGCTGGGGGCATTCATCAAACTGCATAAACTGCTACAATCAATCTAAAATCTAGTTTTAAATTTATATTGGACACTAAATTATAAGATTAGTTTATATTGGATAATAATTGAACCATCATTTCTTATTAATTAGATAAATTATATAATTATTCAAGCTAAGCTTGGTGCAATTAAAAATTTTTCTCCACAAATCTACACATTATTAGTACATAAATTCATAAATTATGCACCTCTTATGCATCAGCAATGGCTAGTACTACATTATTAAATTCATAAATTACGAATGGCCCAATACGTAACTTTTGAGATAAACTTACTGTGTCCCTAAAATTATGGATTTCAATAATATTGCATAAATTTTCACGTTAACAATAACAATTTTTTAGAGTTTTTAACTTTTATATGTAAAATAATCTTGATTTGATATGTGGTTAATATAACTTTTGCAATAATAATTTTTACACTCTTTAACCATCTATAAGTATTTAATTTGTTTAATTTTACAAGTTAAAGTGTTCAATAAAACGATTTTGCAAATTTAAGTGTTTAATAAGTGTAATTTTATGAGTTGAAGTATTTTGATATGTCAAAATAGAAGTCGATAGTACCACAAAATTAAAGCAACAAAGCTCAAGGGTGCAATCATGTGTTCAACCATTAGATTTTTTTTTTTTTTTTTTTTTTTTTTGAGAATAACCATTAGATAATATGAGTCATATGTTATAATGCAATTTCTTAAGTTGGACTGGTACTAGGGTCTGGGTAGATCTAAGGCCATCGATGCCCGTAATAAACATAAAACAATGTTTATTGATTATTCAAGGCCATTAAAGATATCTATAGGCAGGTTCGATATGAAAGTTTACGTGTGTTCTCCCCTTGTAGGAATTAGGGTTCTCTCTCTTTAAGAATTAGGGTTCCTGCTGACCGCGATCTTGGCTCTCTCGTCACGAGACTTCTGTCATCTTTTCCTTTTGCTTGGTTTCTGGTCACTCGTTTCTACCTGTTTTTCCCATTTGTTACTGTGTAACCTCCTTCTACTCTATTCTTTTCCTACGTTTTCTCTTATCTCTTTTAACTTACGTCGTTTATCTCTTTTGTTTCCATAGTATTGTTTTCCTTTCACTCCTCTAGTCTAGTTAATCTTTATTTTCTCTCACTTTTCTCACTTTGCTAACGGTGTATTTTTGGCTGTCTTTGTTTCAGAGTTCTATCATTAGTGCACTACGTCTACATCCAAATTGTGAAGCAGGTGGGTTTGATTATGAGTTCCGAAAATATTGGCCATGGATTACTGCTTCAAGAGGAGGTTTTACAGATACCATCTAAGACGATGGATGATGGTGGGGACCTAATACAGCTTTATTTGGTAGTTAAACTCTAGGCATACCGACCCTATAATAAGTATGCTCTCATGGACATGATGACTAGAGTTTGGAAACCGAAGCATGGAATAGAGGCTCGTGAATGGAATAAGGAGATATTCTATTTCAATTTAATCATTGGCAAGATAGACTGTTTGTTATTGACAACCCCCTTGCATTTTGAAAAGAGTTTGCTTGTCCTTAAAGAAGTAATTGGCACTGAACAACCTTCATCCCTTGTGATGCACACTACTAATTTGTGGGTTAGGGTTTTTGACCTTCTGCTTCGTTCTATGAAAAGATCCATAATTGAACTCATAGGAAATAAATTGGAAAGCTTTATAGCATAGTCTGATGAGAAGTCCCAAGGATGGGGGAAAGTTTATCCAGTTTCAGGTTCTAGTGGATTTACGCTATCCGTTGATGAGATCTTTGCCCATTAGTTTTAAGAATCGTGGTTTGATAATCCTTTTAAAATACGAGGGCCTGCCTAATTTTTGCTACTTATGTGGGTGCTGTGGACACTCTTTCAAGCAGTGTGAGGAGACTGCGTATGAGGAGGGCTCTTATGAAGACCATCTTTATGACTCTTGATGATAGTCTTCATGCCTCACCTTTTCATAATCCTAGTGGAGGTATAGCTGATGGGTCGGCTCGACGTCAACTTTTTCCTAAAGCCCAAGCTAAAGTTGTGAAGGTGCACCCTATTAATTAGGTTGATTCTGCTGATGTTATAAGAAGTCCTTCGCTTGTTGGTGGTATTGCTCAGGATCACCTTCCTTATAAGTAAACTTAGGCCTTGCTTGGAACCAACATAATAGACCAATGGTAATGGGGGTTCTCAAACAGAAGGGATTCTTAGGCTCTTATAGCAACTTACAGTGCAGGTTCAACAAGATGAAAAATTTAATGAGGTAGAAGAGGCTTTGTTTCAACAATTAATGAAGGGATCCAGGGGCTTTTACTCATCCCATCCAGGTACACCAATTTCACTCCCTATTTATGATGAAATATCTGTCATTTCCTTAACCCCTACCTTATCCAGAATGTCCAAACAATCCTTTATTATAAAATATTACCCCTTTGCCAGTCTATAACCCGTTGCTTGACCTGTTAAGTGCTTCCACCCATCCCCCTATCCTTACTAACACACCTGCGAGCTCTAGTCCATCATCAGCTCTCCCTCTGGCTGCTACGAGCCCATCTCCAAACCTGCCTCTCCCAGACACTCTTTCATTTATTTGTTCAGTTACTAGCCATAACACAAAACCTTTTTCCTGAAAACCCAAGAATAGTATGGTTAGCTCCAGTGTCTCTTCCCCGCCTTGTCTTGCTTTGAGACCTGCCCACAAAATTAACCTACATCCTTCTAGACCTAGTACCAACTTAAAGTCTCCCTCTATTGTTCTTCCCCTAACCCCACCTTCCCCCAAAACTAGGAGCTCCTGGAAATGTTCCCACTCTGAAAATGATATGTCCCCTTTGCATGGTCTTGCAGTCCGATTGGGAGGTAAGAGAGAGGAAAATGTGGAGGATAATGGTGGTGGTGCTGATATGGATATTGATTCGGATAGTAAAAAGCAATATGCAGATAATGGTGTAGGTGAATTTTATGATTTAATGGCGGTTACTGCGGAGCAGTCCCGCCGATTGTAATGAGTCCCCTATCCTAGAACTACAGAGGGCTCGGGAACTAGGATACAATTTAGAATTTGAAAAAGCTTCTAAAGCGGCAAGATCTCGAGTTGGTGCTCCTTATGGAGATGAAACTAGTGGCAATGAAATTGAGGATTTATGCAAAAAAATGTGACTATAATAATTTTTTGTTTGTGTCATATGATACGGAGGTTGGAAGAAAAGGGGAGGAAGCTATTTTTTGGTCTAATTGAATTTCTGTTAGTTTACTCTCCTCATCCTTACATCATATGGTGTTATTATAGATGATCACTGGTGGTTCACAGATTCTATGGGTGGCTAGAGGACCAGGAAAAACATTTGTCATGGGCTCTCTTGGATAAGCTCCATTTTGATTCGAATCTCCCCTGGCTTTATGGTGGGGATTTTAACGAGATCCTATACCATTATGAGAAGATGGGAGGCAATCTGAAAAAATCAAAAAAAGCTGGATAATTTTCATGCTATGTTCGTTAATTGCCGTTTAATGGATTTAGGTTTTATGGGATGCAATTTCATGTGATCAAATGGACAAGGTATTCAAATTAGAGTTGAGGAGAGGCTCGACTGTTTTGTTGCTAATGTCAAATAGATATAGATTTTTCTAGATTATTTGCTCAATCATCTTTTAGGCAAGGGTCTAACTATTGTCCTTTGCTTTTGGTCTTGTCTAAATCGAATGTTAAAAGGGGTAAGAGGAGACGACCTTTTAGATTTGAATATATGTTGTTAAAAGATGATTCATGTAAGGATCAAGTCTAATGATAGATGTTATTTTTATAGTATTTTTAATATAGTTTTTATTAGGAATTTTAGTAGTTTTAATTACTTTAATTAGTTTTTATTTAGTTTTATTTATGTTTTTATTCAAAGCTTCCTTAAATCATAATTTACTTGATGTTAAGGAAATTTGTAGGATTTTGACATAGAAAAGAGCAAAGTAAGCAAAACTCTTAGAGACTGGCACGCCCTAGCCGCGCCTCACAGCACGCCCGTGCCGAAGTTCTGATTTTGCCTTGGGCCTAAATCGTCAGCCCATCCTGCACCACTTGCATGGACCCACATTGTAATATCCTCAATTTTGTAGTTCTTTCTATTCTAGCTTTTTCGATGAATTAGGTTATCCTAATAAAAGCAAAACTTAGAATAATGGGAAACACTATATAGTGAGGATGTTAATATTAATTAAATGAAAAATTAATTGATCTTTACAAGATTAATATCTAGTAAATTACAGACATTTCTTTCAACAGGTGAACGAACCAAAAGAAGTTATACATTTAATAACTAAATTATTTTGCTACAAGATATAAAAAATAAAGGAATCAAAAGGATTAAGTCCCTTGTAGTATACTTAGTAAGTATTTATAAGAATTAAGTGCTTATTAATTATATTACAGGCGACATGCCATGTCTTACAGTAGGGTAAGGTGTGACACACATGAGATGATTTCCTGACATGAAAATCAAGTTTTAATCCTATTTAAATGTTGGGAGAGTCCTAATTGGGAAGAAATACGAAGCCTAAATAGTTTCCTATCTCCAAAAGATTTCTTACTCAATAAAGATTCACTTTCCTAAACGAACACGAAAATACTCCAGAAAGTCTATATAAATAGAGAGACTAGTCATAGGGAGCCATTCATGTCAAAAGGAAGCCGCCCAAGCAAATCATTAACTAGTTTTTATTTCTAAACTCTTTTTCTTGTTTTGTTTTCAATATTCATGTTGATTATGAGAATATTTACAAGTTTAATTGAGTTTTATTTAATTACTATGTTGAACTAAAACTCTCATACTAGGGATTTGATGTAGCTTACTTTTGATTCCAGTTTATAATATTAGATTTGCTTTTCCTTATTCATGATATAATTTATTATTGAACTTAATGCTTCCAAGCAGAGTTTCTTTCCTGAATTGATTTATTTCATTAATCACTATCGGGAGAAGGGTTTTTGATATGAATAGGGTAATAAATTACATGAGAATAATAACTTGATGTGGAAGCTATATGGTTTGACTCATGAGGGGTTTTCATAAGTTAATGACCTTAGGTTATGAATTCATAAACAAACCATAAAACTTAATGATTTAATTCATATTTGATTGCGCTATTGGAAGATAGGTAATTAGACTGGGTTAAAATAGCTAACAATACATCGGGAGAGCTTGTTAGTGATTTTAGGATTATTTCCCCTACTTAAACAATTAAAATTGATTATCAAACTAATAAAATAAATTGGATAGAATTAAATGAAGTCAAAATCCCTAGTAGCTTTAAATCCTTGATTTCTTTTCGTCAAATATTGTTGCTTGACTTCTTTTTGTTCTTTTTTTTATTTGTTTAATTTAATTTCTTAAAATAATTCCCTTTATTGCATTTTAAATAATAATAGGTTAACATAATTTTGGTACTTGGTATACAATCCCTGTGGAATGATACTCTACTCATTCTATATTACTAGTTACGATTTTCATACACTTGCAAAAAATCACTGTCATATGAGAAGCATGGAATAGTGACCAAGGTGTTTCTGTTGATGAACCTAGGAGGTGCAGCGAGGCACTAAAGATTTGGGGAAGGATGCAGTTCGGTCATGTTAGTCAAACTTTAGCCAAATGTCAAAAGGAGTTACATGACTTCAAGTTGGGATCCAATCGGAGGAGTCTATTGCTCAATAAAAAATTCTAGAGGGTCAAATCAAAGATTTATCGGCTAGGGAGGAAATGATGTGACATCAAAGGTCTAGGTCAATTGATTGAGAGAGGGAGACCAAAATACTGCCTTTTTCCACCAGAAGGCCAATGGTAGGTATAAGAGAAATTTTATTAAGAAAATTAAAGATGGGTCAGGAAGGTGGTTTGACGATGAAGCTGGCATTACTCAAACCATGGTAAGTTATTTCCAGGATTTATTCATATCTTCAAACCCATCTACTTACTCGGATGTTTTGGATTCAATAGAAGTTTGTGTCACTGTTGATATGAACTCTGATCTTTGTCGGCCATACACGTGGGAACAAGTGATTTGTGCTTGAAGCAAATGCACCCTTTAAAGGCCCCAAGCCCAGACGGTATGCCTCCTTTCTTTTTTGAAAAATTTTGGTCTATTGTTGGTTTATCTATTGAAGAAAAAGTTATGTCTATTCTTAATAATCATGAGTCTCCAACCTCTATAAATAACACTTTCATAGCTCTCATTCCTAAAGTTAAGAATCCTAGTTTAACATCTCAGTTTAGACCTATTAGTTTGTGTAATGTACTTTTTAAATTAGTTACAAAAACTATAGTTGATAGGTTGAAATTTCACCTTCCTTATATTAGTAATCAATCGCAATCAGCTTTTGTCCTTGGTCGTCTTATTACTGATAATGGCATTTGGAATTTTCATTATATGAAAAGCAAAATTGCAGCCAAAAAAGGGTGTTTTTGCTTGTAAGTTAACATGAGCAAAGCATATGATAGAGTAGAGTTACGTTTCTTGCAAGATGTCATGATTCGATTGGGTTTTGATTCTTCATAGGTGGAACTTGTAATGAGATATGTTTCTTTTGTTTCATATTTTGTCTTAATTAATTGTGAACCAAGACAATATTTCTGTCCTAACCGGGGCCTTAGGCAAGGGGATCCCTTTTCCCTATGTTTATTTTTGTTTTGCACAGAGGTTTTCTCTAGTTTGCTTCATCGAGTGGAATCTAATCGGTTGTTACATGGCATTAAAATGTCCACGGGCTCCCCCCATATCTCATTTGTTTTTTTGCTGATGACAGGAAGAGCTAATTTGTTTCAAGCAGGCAGTCTTCTTAATGTTTTATAGGACTATTAAAGGGCGTAGGGCCAAAAAATAACTTTTGAGAAGTTTGAGATTGCCTTCAAAAGAAATACAGTTGCAAAGGTTCAAGAAGCTATCAAGAATTTGTTGGGAATTCAGGCCATTGACCAACACAATAAGTACCTTGGCTTGCCGGTGAGTGTAAGTAGAAAGAACAAGCAAACATTTAGTCTCTTGGATGACAGGGTGGCGAAAAAAGTAAAAAGCTGGAAAGAGTTATCTCTCTCAAAGGCAAGTAAAGAAGTATTATGAAAGTCAGTTGTGCAAGCAATTCCCAATTATACCATGAGTTGTTTTCTCCTTTCCAAGGAGATTTGCTTAAAAATGGAGTCATTAATGGCCAACTTTTGGTGCGGTCAGAGAAAAGCAGAAAGAAGGATCCATTGGGCAAGCTGGAAGAAGCTTTGTGTTTCCAAAGTTAAAGGGGGTTTGGGTTTTAAAGATTTGTATTCTTTTAACCTTATGATGCTTACTAAACAGTCTTGGCATTTTTTACAGGATGAGAATTCTTTGCTTTTAAAATTTTTCAAGCCAAGATATTTCTCACGCGTATTGTTTATAGAGGCAAGGGTCGGATACCAACCTTGCTATATTTGGAAGAGTATTATGGAAGCAAAGTGGGTGATTGCGAAGGGGACCAGGTGGGTGGTAGGGAACAGGAATGATATTAGAATCTGAAATGACCAATGTGTAACGGGCCTGTAGGACTTTCGAATTCAAACAGACATTATCAAGTTGAATTCTAATGCAAGAGTGAGCACCTTGATTGATTTCAATACTCATGCTTGGGACAGGAAGTTGATTATAAATTTTTCCCACCGAATGAAACTACGGCTATCTATAGGACCCCTCTTTTCTTAGAACCGGTTGCGGATGTCAAGAGCTGTTAATGTTCAAAAATGGTTCCTTTTTGGTAAAATCAGCCTATTTGCTTATTTTTCAAACTCTCTATGGGGTTGACCTTGCAAGCTCTTCCATGAACATTGAGGATGGATATTGGAAGCAGTGTTGGAGTTTATCTATTCCTCCAAAGCTCAAGCACGATCTTTACAGATTGTGTATAAATCAAACTCTAATGATATCAGCTATGTTGAGTGAGGGGTTGAGATTGAGTAAATTTGTGACTTTTGTGGTGAAGGGATTGAGAATACTAAGCATGTACTTTTCCATTGTAAGCTTGTGCAGCTTCTGTGGCATCTCAATCTATTAAGGTTGTAGATAGGATCCGTATCAAGTTCTTTTAAACAACGATTCTTTAATTATATTGATGTTTTTGGCACGAACCAGTTGGCTCTCTTATTCTTAATTTCTTGGAGTTTATGGAAGGCAAGAAATATGCAGATTTTTCAAAACAAAAAGTTCACAGAACTTCAAATAGTCAGCATGGCCATAGCCCTTCTTGATGACTATGCCCAGGCTGGTATTTCTCCAGAAGTACCATTAATTCCCATCAGTCTCATGACTTGGCTCCCCCCTCTAGATAATTGTTTGAAGATTAATTTTGATGCTGCTTTTGTTCCGAACCAACAACTGCGTGGGCTTGGTTTTATAGTTCGCAATCACAGAGGGAAGGATATGGCTTCGGGGGTTAAGCACTTTCAAGGGAGCTTGGAGGTGAAGGATCTTGAGGCTAAGGTAGTTATTTTTGCTCTCCAAGCAACAATGGATCTATCTTTCCAGGGAATAGCAGTTGAATCAAATTAGGCATGGCCACCGGTTTGGTTCTAACCGGAATCGAACTGTAATCGAACCGTACTGTAGACGAACCAAAATCGGACCGGAATCGATGGTTCAAAATTTTAAATAGGAATCAGTGATTCAAGGGCCGGTTAAGATTCATGTGAATGTAAAAAATGAACCTGAATCAGCCCGAAACTAGCGGTTTCGATCCGGTTCGAACTGAATGCACAAATAAAATTATTTGTAGCTTAAAATTTTTTATAAAAAAATTTATATCACTTGATTTGATTGTAGTTGATTTGATTTATGGTGAAGAGAAATACACAATAATACATAATTTATAAAAAGTGGTGAAAAAAAAGTACACATGGTTTGACTTAATTTGTACAAAAAAATGGTACATGAATAGTTGATTTGTAAAAAAAAAAAAAAAAAAAGAAACTTTCATGTGTACAAAAAAAAGGTACAAATGGCTAGTTGATATTTGATATGTGACTTTTAATTTTTTTATTTTTGGTAAATAAATTTTATTCATTTTTAATCAGTTATTTTATTTATTTATTATAATTTACTAAATTATCCAAAAATATAAATGTTATTTTTCTGTTATAAGAAACAATTTGGGAAACTAATAAATGAAAAATATGTATAAATATGATGAGTTAATGATTTTTTTTGACAACCAATTATATCCTAACTCACCTCTTATTCTCAATCAAAATTCTATCAAAATTTCATATTTCTATATTTTTTCTATTACTTTATTTTCCTTAATATTGGAATTATCTATTGTATATTTTTTATTTCCATACATCCAATTCTAAATTCCTTCTAATCTCAATTTTTCCATTCATAAATTCACTTCATTTGATTTTTTTTTTTAAAAATTTTCTTAGTATTTAGAAATAATAATTTCCTACTCATTTCATTAATTTCATATTCCATTTATTCATTTTTTTTCCATAATTCCATTTAAAAACATGGCACACAATTCACAAAGCTTCAAGGGAAAGCGAGTCGCTCAAAGCGTGGAAGAAATTGATTCAAACGATCCATTGATTGATTTTTCACCACAATTTAATAATGAAGTTCAATATCAAACTCTAGTTGAGGAACATTATATTGGTCATCATCCACCATAAGAAGCAACATCTCCTAATATTTCAATAGATAAACCACCAAAATCAGATATTTTCAAGAAACACTTTGCAAAAATTGTTCAAGATAACGGAGAAATCAACGTGGTTCGATGTAATATTGCAAAAAAGAATATTCATTCAAGCTTGAAGAAGGCTATGACGCTCTCAATAGGCATTTAAAATCACATCATCCAAGTGAGATAGGAATGAATGTAACTCAAACTTAATTATCGTCATCAAGGTATGGTAATCCTAACACTCCTCTATTTAAATATAGTGATGAAACTAACAAAATTGAAATAGCTAAAATGGTTTGTATGGAACGATTATCTTTTTCATTTGGTAAAAAAATTGGATTTAATAACTATTGTAAAAAAGTATTAAATCCTTTAGCAAAAAAGATACCTAGGAATACACTTAAAAGGACTATCTTATCTATTTATTTGAAAGAAAAAGAAATTTTAAAAAATGTATTCTGCAAATTTTGATGGTAAAATTGGTATTTGTTGTGATATTTGGTGTGATGCATGGCAAACTCATTCTTATATGGGTGTTGTTGGCTCAAGGGTCAAATCTCGGATTTTGATGATTAATACAAAACAAATAAATTTAAATTATGTTATTTGTGCTAATTTTATTTTATGCAGAATTTCTTTAGAAAGAAAACGTACAAGACAAGTCCTACATTGAGTGTGAAGATTTCAAAGATCCTAGTAGCTAGGTATTTAGGATATTTTTGTAGGATAGAGAGAAAATCCATATATGAGCACAAAAATCTATTTCTCTCTCAAAAATATTTTTCGGAAAATTAGTTTTCTTCAAAATAATTTATTTTCGAAAATATTCCTTTAAATCGAAAAGATTTATTTTCCTAAAACTAAAGAGATTTCTTCTCTAATGTTTTTGGTAACACAATCATACTCTCTTTTCGGAAATATATTTTGAAAGATCTAAAATACTTAAATTTATTTTCTTACCTTAAAAACGAAGGAGAATATTTTTCGTTTTTTTTAGTAAGAACATTCTTCTGCAAAAATATTTTCCAAATATTGCTGCCGAAAATCTCTTGTTTAAAGGAAAGCAAAATCGTGTTTTATTCTCTTACCAAAAAAGGATAAAATAAATTTTTGGTAATAAAGATTTTCATATCTTCTAAATAAGGAAAGAAGATATTCTGATTTCTATCTCTTTCCAAAAGGCGACAGCTTCTTAACTCCCTATATAAAGAAGCTTTCACGTCTTGAACATTTGGTGAAGTAAGAGTTTTTGTTTTAAGAGCACTCTCTCATTGAACGAATCTTTATCTCTCAAAACTTACTCTCTACCCCCCATTTTCTTTTCATCTCTACACTTAACGTTTTCATTATTTAAAGTGAAAAGAATTTTTACAATTACTTTTGAAAAACAGTTCTGTGTTCTAATCGATCTTCTAATCTGATAAAACTGTTTTTCCTGTGCTTATATGGGCGTTTCTTTCTGTCTATTTAGAATCTGTATTCTATAGTAGACAAGCTCTTTATTTGTTAAACTTTTGTGTGTAATAGCTTAAGTTAGAAGCTATTGAGATAGAGGTTATCAAGCCACCTTCTCCATGTGTGGGATAGTAATGTCTTGAAATGAGTTTTCTGTACTCTGCCAAAAACAGAAAGGGTTGAGGTTAACTAGAACCTTTGGAAAATCTAGTGGGACAAAAGGGTAGATCTAGGTTTTTATCTATTGCCTTATACTGTTGGTTTGTCTCTTACCCTTTAAAAGAGATAACTTAGTTGAGGATCTCAAGATGCGTCTTGGGGAGTGGATGTAGGCGAGTTAGTGCCGAACCACTATAATTCTCGGTGTTGATTTTTTTATTTCTGAAGTTTGCTTGACACTGTCTCTATAACACTTTTGTTTAATTTTTAGAAACGCTAAAATTGTTAATTATTCAGATATTCTAAAACGGTAATAAGTCTTATCTATTCTGAACATTAGAACTCTGGTATTCTAATAAAGTGAATATACCATATTCTAACTATTGTTTTATTCACAGTATATTTCACTGATTGGGTTTCTATTTAATGTTCTAAACTTTACGAGGATGTTCTAATCTTGATAGCTCTCCATCATAAAGTTGTTCTAATATTTGATTAAGGCTCTGTGAAGAAGTTCTGAATTTAATAACAGTCTTTCACATAGCTTTATATGTTTTCTCAGACTTTATGAGGAAGTTCCAATTTCTATAACTTTCCTTCATAAAGAAGTTCTGATAGTATATAAGTCAGTGAGAAGCTGTTCTAATCAATAGCTGCACTTCGCACAGACTTTCTATCTTTTATAATTAGAACATTGTGAGGATATTCTAATCCATATTTTATTCTCACAAAGTTCTGTGTGTTTTCCGCTGTGCTTAGAATTCTAATTCTTGATTAGAATTTCTAAAATTTATTTTAGTTTTTTTAGAAAACCCAATTCACTCCCCCTCTTGGGTTGTGCCATATATATTCGGGACCCACAGGTGTTACTTCCCATTTGATTGATAATGAATGGAAAATTCCACAAAGAATTATTGCATTTAGAGTTTTTGATGATTCTCACACCGCCCATAATATTTTTACCATGTTATATATTATTTTAGAAGAATATGGTTTGACTAAAAACATTTTTACAATTGGTTTTGATAATGCTAGTGCAAATACGACATCAATAAATGAATTAAAAATTCTTTCTCAAACCAAATTTGGTGGACAATTTTTTCACACTAGATGTGCATGTCATATTTTAAATTTATGTGTTCAAGATGCATCAACAACATTAAATGTATTTTTATGTCCAATAAAAATGCTTTAAATCATTTATGGACACATGGATATGTTAGAAAAAAATTTAAAAATTTTTCTCACTCTATAGGAAAAAAAATATAAAAAATTTTCAAGAGATATTCCTACAAGGTGGAATTCAACTTATAAAATGTAAAATGAGTTTTATGAATATAAAGATGTTCTTTCTTCATTTATGCAATTACATACATCACATTTTCAACTTTATCCAACCAATTGGACTATTTGTAAAAAAGTAGTAGATATTTTGCAAGTTTTTGAAAATTGTACAAGAATTTTTAATGGTGTTTATTATCCTACTTCCCATTTATTTCCATTTCATTGTTTGGCCATAAGTAGTGCCATAATTGAAATGAAAATGATGATGATTTACAAGAATGTATATTCATGATGAAAATTAAATGGTTAAAATATTATACTGAAATTCCGGATTTAAATTTAGTTGCATTTTTTCGTTGTCCTAGATTTAAGTTAGTTACATTACAATAATTTTTTCGTCTTTATTATGGATCTTTTAATATTGAAGTAGATTATTTTTCTCTTACTAATAATATTTTAAGATATTTCCGTCAATCATATGATGAGTATTTTCAAGTAGTACCTCCCCTTCCTCAAGTATCACATCCACAAACTACACAATCTACTAAATTTCATTCTACATTCATACACAGAAATTGAGACATATATTGGCATAAATTTTGAGTTTTTATGTGATGATGCGGATGAAAACCTAACAAAATTTGACATTTTGGGTTTGGTGGAAAAAACATGCAAATTGCTTTCCAATCCAAGCTTCAATTGTAAAAGATATTCTTGCTTATCCAATTTCTACTGTTGCAATGGAACAAGCTTTTAGTGCCGGTGAATAAATTTTAGATCCAACACGGTCAAGATTATCGCCAAATAATGTGAAAATACGAGAATGTGTTGACGATTGGACTAGAACGGCGTTCAAGCGATGATGATGATTCCGGCTCATTAACGGGGACTAGTGGCACCGGTGTCTAAAATTAATTGTAATATTGGGAGGTTATTTTCCATTGTAATAAAAAAAAGAACTACGTGAGCTTTGATTTCCTCTAATGCCCAAGAAAATACGTAGACAATTAAATTAAAATTTTTCAATTTTAATTTAATTCAAGCCCAAAATAAAAAAATTATAATTTTCTATAGTAGTGAATCAGCAAAATTTGTAAATTTAATGTAATAATAGTTCTAAGTTAATAGGGTGCACCCTATCTCTGTCTACTAAGTAATACTATAATATACCTTTATAATAAATAATGTTGTGATTTCTACCACTTCTCTGCATTAGATCGAATTCATAAAAGTAATTATTTTTTTGAATAATAACTAATTTAGTTTTTGGTAATATATTGATTCAGTTAATTAAATAGTTGAAGTTTTATTTGTGGATTTAAATTTTCGTATAAGTGTTTGTCGGTCGTTGAGAGAAAAAAATAATGTAGTTATTTAAAATGGATTTAATTGTAAAAATAAATAATTCAAAACAGATTGAAATGAAAAAGGTACTTCTATAATTGACCAAAATGGACCACCAAAATAGAAGGCTTACATTTAAAAAAATTCATTGATCTTTTCTTTTTTTGATACACAAATAAAAATATTAAGGGTTTATTTGTCCAATCTATTAAAAGGACATGCATTTTTTAGTTTATTCTAAACTTTTATATTTAAAATTAAATAATGAGTAACCTAATTACACACTAGAAAAAAGAAGTCTATTGATTTGTTTTAAAAAAAATTATATATTGTATAATTATCTAAATTTATCCTTTAAATTTAGTTTATTATTTATTTTTATATATTAATTGGAAAAATTTCTTAGACCCCTAATGCGAATTATATGAAATATTTAACAATTACACATGCCAATTAATTAAGTTGGAAAATCTTAATCTCAATGATACCAACCTGCTTGCAAATATCCTTCTTTTCATAATAAGAACAATCCAAATAACCTGTTCTTAATGTTTATAGCCCAAAGGAACAAAGAAAATCTTTCTACGTGGCATTTTATCAAATAGATTGTAGAAAATGTCTAAGTTTGTCAACAACATAATTGTCAAACAGGTGGCCGGGTTGATTGTATGGTCAACTTAGGCTGCTTTAACGGATGAGACATCCTTTTCTTTCTTTCTTTCTTTCTTTCTTTCTTTTTTCTCTTAAAATTAAACTCACAACTAGCCATGGAAAGGGAGAGAACCAATGAGACCGAAAAGCTTATTATTATTCACATTAAAAGTTTTGTTGGCTAAAAAACTGAAATTATGCCCTGATCGAAAATTCAAGATGAAGAGAATTTAAAAGAGAGGATTGTGAAGAAGTTCTATATTTGTGTTAATGGAGAAAATCATTTATAATTATCTAGCTAAGTATTTTATACAATGTAGTTAAAAATGTAACCATTTTGCCAGCTTAATGGTGTGAGATAAACACAATATAACTAAGTCTAACAAATCATCATATTGTAATTTTGGGCCTGTCTATATTTAGACGTGATAATGGATAGAACAATTTATATATGCAAGCCCATTTATACTTGGATCACCCCCCCTCAAGATGGAGCTAGGTAGTGGAGCCCATCTTGGACATTAGAGTTTGGAAGGCATCGTGTGGTAGTGCTTTGGTGAGAAGGTCGGCGTTTGTTGTTTTGAAGGGATGTGTAAGGTTTGGAGAAATTCTGTTTGGATGTGGTAGCAGACAACATGACAGTCTAGGTTATTCTGTTTTATCCGCTCGTGAAACACGGTGTTGGCAGCTATATGGTTGGCGGCAAGGTTATCACAATATAAAGGAATGGGTTGGTGAAGCGAAATCTGAAGGTCTTGGAAGAGGTAAGAAATCCATTTTATTTCATATGTGGCATTTGCCATACTTTTATTTCATATGTGGCATTTGCCATACTTATATATCTTGCCTCAGCAGTGGATCTACTAATGGTCTGTTGGTTTTTTTTCATGACATTAAGGAATCTCCCAAAGAGACACAATAGCTTCTTAAGGATCAGTAAGTGACTGTGCAGGCTGCCCAGTCGACATCATAATAAGGTCGAAGGTGAAAATTGTTCGAAGATGGGAAGAACAAACCCAAATCAAGAGAGCCATGAAGATACTTAAGGAGGTGAAGTGCAGCTTGAAGATGGCCTTCATATGGATTCTGCATGTATTGGCTTAGTTATTGTACCCAAAATGTGACATTTGGTCTCATCATATTAATGTATAGAAGTCGACCAACCAATTGGCGATATCTCTCTGAATTTTTTAGAGGCGATCCCATATCCAATAAGAGTTTTGATCCTTGGATAATGGTGTATTTGTTAGCTTTGAAATGTCTAGTCTTGTGTCTTTAATGAGGTTAGAGATGAACTTTCGTTGAGAAAGAAAGAGCCCTATGTTAGATCTAGCTATTTCAAGACCTAGAAATAGTGAGCATGACCTAGGTCTTTGATTGTGAATGTGTCATTCAGATAAACTGATGCAAGAGCAATGCTAGTCCTAATTGGATTCCTAACACAACTAGGATTTTATTTAATTTATTGTTTTATTTCAGATTTGCATTAGTTTTCCGTTTCCTTATTTGATTAGGATTTACTATTTTATCATTGAATAGGAATAGAGTTTTAATTCTTTCTTTAATTAGGATTCCTAGTCTAGTTAGGATTTATCACTATTTATTTGATTAGGATTTACTATTTTATCATTGAATAGGAATAGAGTTTTAATTCTTTCTTTAATTAGGATTCCTAGTCTAGTTAGGATTTATCACTATAAATAGGCAGCACTAGTAGTATTGTAATTCATCTTATTTTTCTCATAATTTTTAATTCAAAGGTTATAAACCTAATTACTGATTACTGTTCCACCAATGATCAATCCTATCCTAGCTTACTTGTTGAAAACTGACAGCCCTACATCTTTCCCCTGCGTCAATTGGTATCAGAGCACAAAAACTGATCCTAGGATTCTTTTTTGTCTGAATTAAGCCATGGTTGGAAGAGGCAGAGGCAGAGGCAATTAGCCCCAACAAGATGAAATAGCTGAGATACAGTGAATGATTAAGGATTTGATGTAACATCCTAGTGAGTTGAGTTGAGTCATTTCATAGAGGTAAGTTGAGTTGGGTTGAATCAAACCTTGTTGGGGTAGAATGAGAGTATAAGTGGACTTATGTGAATGTAAAGTTAGGACTTGCTTGCATTAAAACATACAGCTTGGGTATGAAGTTGTAGCCTTTGTACACTTGAGGTACCAATTAGATATGTTACACAGCCAACTCACTTCTTCTAGAGACTACCCGTTCTTATCAGTTCACTTCCTATTTTCATGTTTATCATTCTCTTCTTACTTGTCCCGCCCATTTTCTTTCCATTGTCAACATAGTTAAGCATTAAGTCAACTGCAAGTAAGTAAAATTCCTTGAAGTTATATGTTATTCACTCTTTAATTGAGTTATATTGGAGATGAGTTATGAGAATTCTTGTGTATAGGAGAAGAAAGTTCAACAGTTGCAGAAAAGAGAAGCTAAAACAGAGTCCCAGCTTTTTGAAACCAAGGTTTGATATCTCTTGTTATTTCCCATGTTCTTTGCATGAAAAATTGTATGGAGTGTTGTTCATGAGATCATGTGTTGATTATTGTTGAATGAAAGAAGTGGGAAGGATGTGAAAACAGGGGAGGAATATATGAAGTGGAAACAGAGTTTGCTGGAAATTTTACCAGCAAATTCATCTTGATTTTGACCTTCTTAAATGATGGAATTAGGAAGTGTCATAGAAGAGTTATTTGTTCCTCTATGTGTTAGCTTTACGGGGGCTTTTGAATTACTCAATTTGGAGTTGTATATTGTGAGATATGGCCAAAAGAGTACAGGCTGTGCAGGCTGGAAACCGCGCCCGCGCGAATTGCATGAATGAGGTCGCGACTTGTCACTGACTCTCATTTTGCACTCTACGCGGTCGCGACTTTCACATGCGCGGTCGCGACTTTCACATGCGCGGTCGCGACTTTGGCCAGAAGCTCTCTGACTCTCAGTGTGCGCATCTCGCGCTCGCGAATCACACAAGCGCGCTCGCGACTTCATCTCGCGCTCGCGATTTTCACATACGCGGTCGCGACTTGAGCCGGAAAGCCCTCTGACTCTCAAATGCATTTCTCGCGCTCGCGAGGTTTGAAGACGCGCTCGCGACTTCTCTCTGGGAAGCATCTCGCTCTCGCGACTTGTGTTGCGCGGTCGCGACTTGAGCCAGAAACCTCTCTGACTCTCATTTGACATTCTCGCGCTCGCGACTTTCAAAAGCGCGCTCGCGACTTACCTCTTCAGTGTAACTCGCGCTCGCGACTTGGCATGTCGCGCTCGCGACTGATGCTTTGACATTCTTTTTGTCTTCATTTCCTATGCAATTAACTTCCTTTGCTCATCATGCATGCATCCAATCATTGTAAAGCAAAAATACAACATAAGAACATGGATTAAAACAACATGTAAGCATTTATATGGTGTGAAATCAAATCAACATGATGAAATATGAAGTTATGCAACCATTTATGTATTATGGTGTTATATTATTGACATGTACATAATAAGCTCCATTGAGGTTAGGGAGAAACCATGTAGATAAGGCTATGTCGCGACATAGAATAGCAGATCTGCGCCTCATACAGTTTGGAACTCCGGCTACAGGCCGTTGAGTGGATATGATTAAACCGTGCGGTGCAAATCCGGTTAGGGGCACCAAAGCGGACAGTATCTCACTAGATCATACAGTGGCATAGGCGAATCCGGTTCGGGGCCTATAGCCTACAGTATTCATACAGTTTATCTTATCACTTCGGTTTCACTATAACCTTATGGAGCCATACAGATATCTTGACATAACATTGCATGAATCATACAGTATACTATACAGCAAGAAAGATCATCAAGTGAAACATGACAGTATCATGATATGTGTGCTTACATTCCATATGCGAGTAAATGTGTATTTATTTCCACATATGTATGTGCTTATATGTTTCTTCATTCATTGTGATATTCACTGAGTTTAATTAAAGTTGCAGAGTTCATACAGCATAAAGAACATCAGGTAAGATCATGAAAGTATAATGTTATATATGCTCACAAGTTTATTTATTTAATTCTTAAGAAGCCATACAGTCATGAGTTGTTATTAATCATAATTTATATGATGTGACTAAAAGGACATAAATCATACAGCATAATGAATAGCAAGTAAGACAATGAACATATACGGTTCATGTAAAGGAGTTATGAGAGAAGTAGATTAATTATGTTTATGAATTAGAAGTTTATTCGTTGCTACAAAGAGACATTCATGTTAAAATTTACTGATTCTATGAGTATCAATGCTTTATGAAATTGGTATTTGAAGTTAGTTGCCATCGCACTTTGTTTAGTATATGAATTATGAGCACCACTGAGTTTTATACTCAGCGCGTCGATTTTCATCACGCGCAGGTTGAAGATCGTGGTTGCTACTTGAAGACTTGAGGAGTCCTATTAAAACAGAAGTGCTTAATTTGGTCATAATAGATTGAGAGATGTATAATTAAGAATTATGGCATGTATTAAGATTTATGGCATGTATAATTCTTTTATTGTTAGAGCTTATGTGATTGTAAATATAAGTGAAACATGTAATTATTTTGGTGTAAGTAGTTGGAGATAAGAATAATATTTATGAAATGATTGAAGATGAAATAGTTTACTATAGTTGGTATGATTAGGTCATGAAAACTTGATATAGATTCTGAATGAAATTAATTGCTAGATATTAAATAATTTTGAGGATTTATACAATTATGTGAAGATATATATATAAAGGGGTATTGTGTTATGATGATTCTTGGAGATGTTGGAAGTTTAGAATGTAACTGGGAGTGTTTATATTCTTATTTTGCATACAGTATAATATCAGCATGACAAGATATAAGTGCAACCAGATTGTAGCGTCTCGGCTCGGTTCATTCGGGTTAACGGGTGGACCGGGAAGGGGTGTTAAATTTGACCCGGGCTGTACAAGCCTCGAAGCGTCAGGAACCCGTGGAAGCCCGAATGGAGACTCCAGAAGGCAACCACTAAAACCTTGATTTTCAAAAAGCTCTTGAGAGTGAAGAGGAAGTCGAGGACGTAAACCCCTTTCATGAAGATGGACCTACAAACCCAGCAGCACTAGGCAGATTGGAAGAGTGTTTACTTCATGCTCTTGATTTAAATAGTGGAGGAGTTAAATTGAAGTTGCTGATTTTCATGGGAAATCGCATGCCGAAGACTATTTAGATTGGGAAACTAGTTTAGAAAATTATTTTGAATGGAAACCAATGGTTGAAACCTGAAAAGCGCTTTTTGTAAAGCTTAAATTGAAGAGTACTGCAATTCAATGGTGGAAGAGAGTTGAGGAGCAGCGCGCACGACAAGGAAAGCTTAAAATCAGCATGTGGGAGCACATGAAAACTATGCTAAGGAAGCAATTTTTACCAGCTGATTACGCAATCAAACTATATGAAAGGTTCCACTGCTTGAAACAAAATAGCATGTCTGTTGAAGAGTACACGGCATAATTTAATAATTTGTCCATTCGAGTTGGAATATCTGAAAATAATGAACAAATTACCTCTTGCTACCTTGCTGGTTTGAATCAGTCCCTTAGAGATGAAATGGGCATAGTTCGATTACACAATCTTAAAGATGCTCGCCAATATGCCTTAGCAGCTGAAGAGAGAGTTTCTCATTATGGTGCTGAAGGCCCATGACAAAAGTAATTAGCAAAACAATTTCAAACCCGCAAGAGGGATTCAAAGAACTCAACGAAGCGGGAAAAAGGCTGTCACTACTAATAAATATAGTGAAGAGACAACCCGTGTTGATAGGAACGATAAAGGGAAAGGTATAGTATCTTATGGTGGACAAAACAATTCTGGTTCATCTACAAGGAGAGGCAACAATTCTCAAGTTTGTTGTTCTACTTGTGGAGAAAAGGGACATACTTCATTCATCTGTCCACAGAGGAGGGTGAATTTAGCCGAGTATGATGAAGACCAAGGCCCTACTTTTTTATGAATATGATGAGGAAGTAGAAGAAATAGATGTTCACCCAGCTCAAGATGAGTCTTTAGTTGTTTGAACAGTCATGACAGCCATGAACAAAGAAGGAAAAGAAGATTAAGGAGGCGTAGCATTTTCCGTACACGTGTTATTTGTGAAGGCAAAATGTGTAATTTAGTCATTGATGGAGGAACTATGGAAAATATAATATCAAAGGAGGCTGTAGATAAATTAAAGCTTCCTACAACAAAACATCCTCATCCATACAAAATAGGTTGGTTGAAGAAAGGGCACGAGATACTAGTAACATCTCAATGCTTAGTGCAATTCACAATGGGAGATGATTTGGCAAATGAAGCACTATGTGATGTAGTACCAATGGATGTTGGGCATATTCTAATGGGACGACCTTGGTTGTATGATCATGATATGCACCACAAGACAAGACCTAATACTTATTCGTTCTACAAAGACAATAAGAAGTACACTTTGCATCCTCTCAAGGAAGAAACAAGGCAAATAGCAAATAAAAGAGCTGCAACTAGTAAATTAAATGGGCTTGTAAGTGTTAAAGAATTTGCAGTTGCGCATAGTGAGGTGGGAGTCACGTATGCCTTAGTGAGTAAACTGATAGGAGCTGACCAGGTTGAAAAATCAGTTGAATATTCCTTTGAAATTTTAAGATTATTGCAGGAATTCAAGGAGTTGATTAGTGAAGATGTATCGAAAAGCTTGCCACCATTAAGAAGCATCCAACATGCTATTGATTTGGTACCAAGAGCAGCTTTAGCAAATTTGCCTGCATACTAAATGCCTCCTTTACAGCAGGCTGAAATAGAAAGACAGGTTAAGGAATTATTGGAAAAAGGTCTGTGCATGAAAGTAAAAGTCCATGTGCCCATCCAGCCTTATTAAATCCAAAGAAAGACTGTTCTTGGAGAATGTGTGTGGCTAGTCGTGCTATAACAAGATTACAATCAAATATCGCTTTCCAATACCAAGATTGGAGGATATGCTTGATCAACTAACGGGTTCTAAAGTGTTCTCCAAAATTGACTTAAAAAGTGGATATCACCAAATTAGAATGAGGCATGGTGATGAATGGAAAACATCTTTTAAGACACCGGATGGGTTATTTGAATGGTTAGTAATGCCATTTGGCCTTTCTAATGCACCAAGCACATTCATGAGAGTCATGACAGATGTACTCAAACCTTTCTTGAATTCTTTCATTGTGGTATATTTCGATGACATTTTGATTTATAGTCGCACCGAGGAAGATCATTTAAAACACTTGCGATAAGTGTTAGAAGTACTTCGTCAAGAGCAGCTGCACATAAACCTGAAAAAATGCAGTTTCCTGCAACCAGAAGTGGTATTCCTGGGATACATTGTGTCTGCTGAAGGATTAGAACCAGATCCAGATAAGGTTCATGCAATTATTGATTGCCCAGCACCGCAATCCATCAAAGAAGTTAGAAGCTTTCATGGTTTGGCCTCTTTCTATAGGAGATTTATCCAAAATTTCAGTTCAATTATGAGTCCTATAATTGAATCTATGAAAGAAGAAAAGTTTGCATGGACAAATTCTACACAAAAGGCATTTGAAAGAATCAAGTTTTTGATGACTAGAGCACTTGTTCTTGCACTTCCAGATTTTGAGAAATTATTTATTATTGAATGTGATGCTTCACATGAAGGGATTGGAGCTGTTCTTAGCGAAGAGGGCAGACCTCTTGAGTTTTTTAGTGAGAAGTTGTCTGAATCTAAGAAGTGTTACTCAACTTATGATCTAGAGTTCTATGTCTTGGTACGAGCTATTCGACATTGGCAGCATTACTTAGCTTATCGTGAGTTTGTGGTTTTTTCTGATAATCAAGCCTTGAGGTATCTAAAATCTCAGAATAAACTCAACAATCAACATGCTAAATGGAGTTCTTTCCTTGATGAATTTAATTTCTCACTAAAGTATAAATCTGGTCAATCTAATATTGTGGCTGATGCATTGAGCAGAAGATCCCTAATTTTGTCAATTTTAAGCACTCAAATTATTGGTTTTGAAGAACTGAAAAACCAGTATCATTTAAATTCATGTTTTGGCAAGATAAAGGCTGATTTGTTGCATTCTTCAGAAGCTGAAAGTCTGCCATACCGATTGCAAGATGGTTATTTATTCGAAGGGAATAAGTTATGCATTCCTGAAGGATCGTTAAGGGAACAAATCATTAGAGAACTTCATAGAAATGGTTTGGGAGGACATTTTGGTAGAGACAAGACTTTTGCAATTGTTTTCGACTGTTATTATTAGCCAAAGATGGAAAAGATGTGAGAAAATTGGTGGAATGATGTTCAACCTGTTTACTCGAAAAGGGAAGCATGCAAAATACAGGATTATATACTCCTTTACCCGAGCCAGATGCACCTTGGGTTCACTTAAGTATGGATTTGTTTTGGGACTTCCAAAGACAGCAAAGGGATTTGATTCTATATTTGTTGTAGTGTATCGTTTCTCTAAAATGGCTCATTTTATCCGATGTTTCAAGACTTCTAATGCAGTTCATATTGCTGAGTTATTTTTTCAAGAGATCGTGAGACTACCTGATGTTCCAACTTCTATTGTTTTCGATGGAGATGTAAAGTTTATGGGGCACTTTTGGAGGACTTTATGGAGAAAATTTAGAACTGAATTGAAATATTCCAGTACTTGCCATTCGCAAATAGACGGTCAGATGGAATTTGTCAATCATAGTTTGGGAAATCTATTAAGATGTCTCATTGGGAGCAATACAAAGACATGGGATCTAATTATTCCCCAAGCTTTAAATTCGCATATAACAATTCAGTCAATCGAAGTATAAAGAAGACTCATTTTGAGGCTGCTTATGGACTTACACCTCAGATTGTACTCGATTTGGTGCCCTTGCCCTAAGAGGCTAGAGTAAGTGCTGAAGGTGAATTGTTTGCTGATCAGATCAGGAAAATTCATACAAAGGTGAAAGCTGCCTTAAAAGACATCAATGCATCATATGCCTATACAGCCAACCAGCATCGGCGCGTACAAGAATTTGAAGAAGGCGATCAGGTTCTCATCCACTTAAGACAAGAACGTTTCCCTAAACGAACTTATCATAAGCTGAAATCTAGAAGGTTTGGACCTTGTAAGGTGTTGAAGAAGATTAGTTCCAATGCCTATGTAATTGATCTTCCATCTGATTTACAAATCAGCCCAATTTTTAATGTTTCAAACTTGTATCCTTTTCATGGATTTGATGGAGTTCCATCCTCCATTGAAGCACAAGTACAAGAGCTACCAATTGCAAAGGCTGATGTTATTGAGGAAGTGTTAGATGTCAAGGAATCTCGTTCTAGGCGTGGCAACCAATATAGACGATTTTTATGTGGGTCCCGTATATGTATGGCACAACCTAAGAGGGGGGTGAATTGGGTTTTCTAAAAACAGATATAAATTTTAGAATTTTAAAACAGAATATAGAATTCTAAGTGCAGCGAAAAAGTATAGAACTTGTAAAGATAAGTTATGGATTAGAACTTTCTTACAATGTTCTATTCATAAAAATAGAAAGACCATGCAAAGTGCAGCTATTGATTAGAACTGCTTTACAATGTCTTATTCAATGTCAGAACTGCTTTATGAAGGAAAGCTATTGAAATTAGAACTTCCTCATAAAGTTTAGAAAATCATATAAGACTGTGTGAGAGACAGTTATTGAATTTAGAACTGCTTCACAAAGCCTTAATCAAGTATCAGAACTATTTTATGATGAAAAGCTATTGTAATTAGAACTTCCTCATAAAGTTTAGAAATTTAAATAAAAACCCAAGTAGTGAAATATACTGTAAATAAAAGAACGATTTAGAACTTGGTATATTCACTTATCAGAATTCCAGAGTTTTAATATTCAGAGAAGATAAGACTTATTCCAGTTTAGAACATCAGAAATCATTAACAACTTTAGCATTTCTAAAATATAAACAGAAGTGTAGGTAAAGTACTATCAAGCAAATCTTCAGAAAATAAAAAGATCAACACAGTGATTTATAGTGGTTCGGCACTAAGTCGCCTGCATCCACTCGCAAAGACTCATCTTGAGATCCTCAACTATGTTATCTCTTTTCAAGGGTAACAGACAA
Organism: Jatropha curcas; assembly: GCF_041381405.1. Classification (NCBI taxonomy): domain Eukaryota; kingdom Viridiplantae; phylum Streptophyta; class Magnoliopsida; order Malpighiales; family Euphorbiaceae; genus Jatropha; species Jatropha curcas. The sequence continues at coordinate 17,948,445 of NC_143157.1, forward strand.
ACCAACAGTACAAGGCAATAGATCAACACCTAGATCTACCCTTTATCCCACTAGATTTTCCAAAGGTTCTAGTAAACCTCAACCCTTTCTGTTTTTGGCAGAGTACAGAAACTCAATTCAAGACATTAGAATCTCTCTCACGGAGAAGGTCGCTTAATAACCTCTTTCATAATAGATTCTAACCTAAGCTATTACACAAATGTTTATCAAATAATATAGATTACAGAATCTAAATAGACAGACAGAAATGCAAATATAAGCACAGTAAAAACAGTTTTTTAGATTAAAAAATCGTTTAGAACACAGAACTGTTTTTCAAAAGTAGTTATAAAAATTCTTTTCACTTTAAAGATAAAAACGTGAAGTGTAAAGATGAAAAGAAAAAATGGGGGTAGAGAGTAAGTTTTGAGAGATAAATATGTGATCAATGAGAAAATGCTCTTAAAACGAAAACTCTTTCTTCCTCAACGTTCCAAGAGTGAAACACTCCTTTATATAGAGAGCTTCATGTCTCTTGTTTCTGAAAAGTGGATATTTCATTTTGAAATCAGAATATTTGCTTTCCTTATTTAGAAGATACGAAAATCTTGGTTACCAAAAGTTTATCTTATCCTTTTGGTAAGAGAATTAAAGACGATTTTACTTTCCTTTAAAATAAAAAGATTTTCGGCAGCAATATTTGGAAAATATTTTTCGAAGAGATACAACTTACGAAAAATGAAAAGATACAATCTACCTTCATTTTAGGTAAGAGTATAAGTTGAAATTCTTTAGATCTTCAAAAGATATTTCCGAAAAAGATAATGTATGATTTTATTACCAAAATCGTTTAGAGATAAAATCTCTTTAGTTTTAGGTAATTAAATCATTTCGATTCTTAAAGCATATTTTCAAAAACAATATTTTTACGAAAGAAATTATTTTGAAGAAACTAATTTCCGCAAAATATTTTGAGTGAGAGAAAAAATTAGTTTATGTGCTTATAGATGAATTTTCTCTCTATCCTACAAAGTATCCTAAATACCTAACCACTAAGGTCTTCAAAATATCTTCACACACATCATGGATTTTGTAAGACTTGCCTTGTACGATTTCTTTCTATATGAATTCTGCATAAAATAATATTAGCACAAATATAATTTAAATTTATTTGTTTTGTTTTAATCATGAAAATTTCGAGATTAGGTTGACCCTTGAGCCAACATTTTAGTTAAGTGGTTTGGAAAACCAGCAAGTGAAAGTACATGGATCTCTAAAAAAGAGCTAAAGCAAGTTGATCCAGCCATATATGCGGAATATAACAAGGTTTACTCATCGTAGCCGAGTCTTTTTCAAACCCGAGGAGAATGATGCAGGAGCAATCCTAGTCCTAATTGGATTCCTAGCACAACTAGAATTTTATTTAATTTATTGTTTTATTTCAGATTTGCATTAGTTTTCCGTTTCCTTATTTGATTAGGATTTACTATTTTATCATTGAATAAGTGTAGAGTTTTAATTCTTTCTTTAATTAGGATTTCTAATCTAGTTAGGATTTATCACTATAAATAGACAGCACTAGTAGTATTGTAATTCATCTTATTTTTCTCATAATTTTTAATTCAAAGGTTATAAACCTAATTATTGATTACTGTTCCACCTATGATCAACCCTATTCTAGCTTACTTGTTGAAAACTGACAGCTCTACATCTTTCCCATGTGTCATAAACTTTGGTAGCGACAATATTTGACTCCTGAGGTACTGTAATAAGAATATTGTCTACATAGACGATTAGAGCTATGAAACTATCGTTGGAACCCATTATAAACAAGCTGTAGTCGTTAGGAGATTGTTTGAAATCATATTGTAAAAGGTGCACAGTGAGCTCCTTATTCCACTGCCCGCCAGCTTGCTTGAGGCCACAGAGGGACCTCTTTAGTTTACAAACCTGTCCTTTTTCAGCTTTGGTGTACCCCTCAGGAGGGTCCTTAAAGATGTCTTCTTTTATGAACCTATGAAAATAGGCATTATTTATATCCAATTGGTGGAGAGACCATGCTTTAACAGCCACTAAGGCAAGTAGAATTCTGACAGTAACTGGTTTAGCCATTGGGGAAGAACTATCGGTGTAGTCTTTACCAAGCATCGGATTATACCCCTTGGCCACTAGGCGAGCTTTATGGAACAAAGGGAATATAATCCTAAAATATTTGATTTATTTTGACATCTACATATCATCAATGAAAGTTGGCTCTTGTTCCTTGGAACGAGACCAAAAGATCATGGGGGGACTTGGCATGAGAGACCCAAAATTGTCCAAGGATGCCTTCCTCTTGAAAATTGGATGGGGTCTTAAAATAGAGAATCAAGCTCTTTGGGCTTAGGTTTTACTCAGCAAATATAAATTCTCTCCGAATGAAACTCATATCGTTCGATGTATGCTATTGTTGATGGTAGAATAATTCATTTTTGGAAGGATAGATGGGTTTTGGAGGATATTTGGCTTCTTCAGCCTGCTCATATTGAAGTTCCTAGTTTTTTTAGAGATGGTCTTGTTGTGGATTTTGTTGGAGATAATAGGTTATGGACTTGGAGTAAATTCAGTTCATATTTACTCAATTTTGTACTGATTTGTATTGCAACTATCCTACCTCCTTCGAATTTTTGTGGACCTGATTCTGCAAATTGGAATCTCACAAGCTCAAGTTCTCTTTCTGTTAAATCTACTTATAACTGGCTAGCAAGGAGAGAAGACAATCTCAGTAACTGCAAATGGCAGTTGGTATTGAAGTGGGATGGTCAACAATGAGTAAGAGTTTTCCTTTGGTTCTTGTTGCATCAAAAGCTTTTAACGAATGTTGGACGTTAGATACGTCACTTGTCAGAGACTTTGTTTTATTCCGCTTGCATGGGCCTGCCAGAAACATCTTTTCACGTGATGAGGGATTGCTGTTTTGTTAAACAGAATTGGTTTGGTCTTGATGCACCTGTACAATCCTCTTTCATTGCTAACAACATTGGCTTTAAGGAATGGTTATTCAATAATCTCTCTAGTCATCATATGAATGAGTCTGGTGTACAATGGCTTATTATCTTCAGGCTTGGTTGTTGGAAGATATAGGAAAGACGAAATAAATGGCTCTGTCGAGAAGAACATGTTACTATTCTGTGTGCTTAAAGAAGGAGATTTTATTTATGCCTTTTGGTTTTGCTCATACAGATTCATTGGTGGGAGCTGTCTCTTAAGGTAGGTTAGTAAACACGTAAATTTGGGTAATATGGGACCCTTCGTCTTCTCCTGTTTTAAAGCTTAATACAGATGTTCGGTGATGGATCAATTAGAATGTGGACGGGATCTTCTTCATGATTGTAATGTCCGGTGGATTCGTGTTAGGGCCGACAATAAAATTACGATAATAACACAGCGGAAAAATATAAATATGACACACAGATATTTACGTGGTTCACCCTTTAACTTTTTAGGGCTACGTCCACAGGACAAAAACTGAATATTTCTTCCACTATTAAAAATAGTAGGCTTACAAAGAGAGTAATACAAAATAGTGGCGCTCAAAAGTGTTTCCCAAAAACACCCTAAATGATCTTCACTATTTTAACTACCCAAGTTTTAGAACCCGTTCTAAAACTCAAAACTCTCTCTTTTGTTTTTGCTCTGCTCGTTGGTGTGTTGAAGCTCTAGCACCATCTCCTATTTATAGGAGAGGTGGAAGCTTGATTAGGAGAGGTGGATGCGTGATTAACGTGTCCACCTACCAACGGATCACCTACCAAAGACTTCTTTTCCTCTTTTTTTTTTTTTTAAACTACATGTGGTTGATCACCTACCATCTTCTATTTTCAACAAAGTGTGGGTCCCACTGAGTGGGCACCGCACAACAAATCTCCCCTGGCACACTCAAGTAGGGATGTTAGCCATACCAGCTATCTTTCTGCAAGTGATAAGCTTCTCCGTAGGTAAAGCTTTAGTCATCATATCAGCGCCATTATTATCAGTGTGAATCTTTTCAATCTGAAATAATTTCATCTCCAGCGCATCACGTATCCAATGATACCTCACATCAATGTGCTTTGACCTTAAATGAAAGGTCGAATTCTTGCTGAGATGTATCGCGCTTTGACTATCACATAGCAAAATGTACTTCTCTTGTTCTACACCTAATTCTTGTAGGAATTTCTTCATCCACAAGAGTTCTTTGCTAGCTTCTGTAATGGCGATATATTTCGCATCAGTGGATGAGAGTGCAACGCATTTTTGCAATTTTGATTGCCAAGAAACTGCTGCACCTGCAAAGGTCATCAGATATCCAGAAGTTGATTTGCGCGAATCAACATCACCACCCATGTCTGCATCTGTGTAACCATCTAACACAGGTGTATTATCACCAAAACATAAGCACATTTTGGAAGTGCCCTTAAGATACCTGAGAATCCACTTTACCGCATTCCAGTGTTCTTTACCTGGATTTGAAAGAAATTAGCTAACAACACCAACAGCATGAACAATATCTGGTCTTGTGCATACCATGGCGTACATCAAGCTGCCAACGGCGGATGCATAAGGAATCTTCTTCAGTTCTTCTTTTTCTTTCTCACTTGAAGGACATTGATTGAGACTTAATTTGAAATGACCTACAAGTGGAGTACTAACTGGTTTCGCATTGCTCATGTTGAATCTGCTGAGAATTTTCTCGATATACTTTTCTTGAGACAGCCACAACTTTCTCTTTTTCCTGTCTCTGGAGATCTTCATTCCGAGTATCTGTTTTGCCGATCCCAAATCCTTCATGGCAAAGGATTTTCCAAGTTCCTTTTTCAAGCTCTTAATTTTCTTAGCATCTTGGCCCACAATAAGCATATCATCCACATATAACAAGAGAATAATAAATTAAGTCGCCTTCTGCGAACCTTTTCACAAATACACAATGATCAGATGTAGTTTTGTCATACCCGTGATTTACCATAAAAGAGTCAAACTTTTTTGTACCACTGTCTGGGAGCTTGTTTGAGGCCATACAAGCTCTTCTGCAATTTACACACCAAGTGTTCTTTGCCTTTGACTCTGAATCCTTCTGGCTGTTCCATATAAATTTCCTCCTCTAAGTCACCATGGAGGAAAGCAGTCTTTACATCAAATTGCTCGATCTCCAAATTCAAGCTAGTTGCTAAACCGAGCACAACTCTGATAGAAGACATCTTGACTACAGGTGAGAAAATTTCTTCAAAGTCAACTCCTTTCTTCTGACCGAATCCCTTCACAACCAGTCTTGCCTTGTACCTCGGCTGTGAGTTGTTCTGTTCAGTCTTCAACCTGAACACCCATTTGTTCTTCAGTGCCTTCTTACCTTGAGGCAGTTTCACCAACTCATAAGTCTGGTTCTCATACAAGGACTCCATCTCATCTTGCATGGCTTTCCACCATTCATTTCTTTTACAATCTTCCATTGCCTCCTGGTAGTTCTCTGGTTCTCCCCCTTGAGTCAACAAGTCATACTCATTAGGAGAATATCTCTGGGAAGGTATCCTGCCTCTCGCAGATCTTCTCAATTGAGGCAGTTCTTCTATTGGAGCTGGTTCAGCATCATTGTGAACTGGTTCACCATTGTCTTCTTCATCGTTTTGTGGTTCTGCACGAGGTTCTGCATCAAGACTAACAGAAAATTCATTGATAGACTTTGGCTTTTCATTTTTCTCAAAGTCTTCAATGGTTTGGTCTTCCAAGAATACTACATCTCTGCTTCTGATGAGCTTCTTTTCAACTGGATCCCATAATCTGTACCCAAAATCATCATTTCCATAACCCAAGAAGATACACTGTTTTGACTTCGAATCAAGCTTGGATCTTTCATCTTTTGGAATATGAACAAAAGCTCTGCAGCCAAATATTCTAAGATGATCGTAAGAAATATTTTTCCCTGACCACACCTTTTCTGGTACATCTCCTTTGAGGGAGGTTGAAGGTGAAAGGTTGATCAAGTAAACTGCAGTATTCATTGCTTCAGCCCAAAAGGTTTTAGGAAGTTTAGCATGAGAGAGCATACATCGAACCCTTTCAACAATGGTCCTGTTCATTCTCTCTGCAACTCCATTCTGTTGTGGAGTTTTGGGAACTATCTTCTGAAGTCTGATGCCATGTTCTGAGCAATACTTCTCAAATGGACCTCTGTACTCACCACCATTATCAGCTCTAACACATTTTAGCTTTCTTCCCGTTTGTCTCTCAACACTGACATGAAAGACTTTAAACATATCCAAAACCTGGTCTTTTGACTTTATTGGTAAAGCCCACACCTTTCTAGAATGGTCATCAATAAAGCTGACATAATATGAGCATCCACTCAAGGATTTGTCACCCATAGAGCAAACATCAGTGTGTACCAATTCTAGAATACCAGGTTTTCTAGATGGAGAAGGAGATCTTTGAAAGGAAACTCTATGTTGTTTACCAGACAAACAATCAGTGCATATTTTCAGAGGCAAACCTTTCAAAGATAGCATTTTCTTCTTAGTGAGAGTCTCCATTCCTTTCTCACTCAAATGACCAAGTCGTTGGTGCCACAACTCAGCAGATGAATCTTCAACTGCATTTACCACTCCCGTGCAAACTTTGGCCTGGGTGTAATAGAGGGTGTTGAACTTTCTTCCTCTACTGAACACCAAGTTACCTTTGGAAAGCTTCCATGTTCTGTTGACAAACAGATTTGCATAGCCCAATTCATCAAGACAATGAACTGAGATTAGATTGAAGTTTGCCGTAGGAGTGTATCTCACATCTTCCAACCAGAGATCATGACCGGCATTGGTTTTGATGCATATTGTTCCAATGCCGCAATTTTCCACATATGTGCCATTCAAAGTCTTGACATGGCCGTAATCTTCGAGGGTAAGTGATGAAAAATATTCCTTCTTTGAAGAAATATGATAAGAACACGCAGAGTCAATAATCCAAATAGATTGTTGACTAGTGGAACACTCACTAAGACCAGCATGAGAAATCAACGCACTATCATCACCAAGTGTGTCAACATCAATAGCTACTGAAGCTACCTCCGTATCGTCTTTTTCCTCATCATTTTCTTTGGCTCGTTCCTTCTTCCACTTTCTGCAGTGCCTTTGGATGTGATCGGGCTTGCCACAATGATAGCAAGTGACACCTTTCCTTGACTTGGATCTTCTTCGTGAACTGTCACGTTTGTCTGGATTTTGGGGGTATCTGGTTTTGCTTCTCCCCCTCCTTTCTGTAACTGTAAGGAGTGCATTTGAGTTGCTACTCGTACCATTCTCCTTACGTCTGGTTTCTTCATTTAGAATGCTTTCCTTAACTGTGGTTAAGGTTAGATTCCCCTCTGACACATTACTGAGCGTAACAATCAGCGTCTCCCAACTGTCTGGCAAGGAACTCAATAAGAATAGTGCCTGCACTGGTCGTCAAACACTATTTTTGACGTCGTCAGTTGGTTCACTATTTCTTGAAATTTGCCCAAGTGATCTGAAGCACTTTCGCCATCTCTGTACTTTAGATTTACAAGCTTTTTAACTAAAAAGGCTTTGTTCTGGGCATTCTTCCGCTCGTACATGTCCTCCAACTTCTTCCAGATTGAATAGGCATCTTTCTCATGAGCGATATGATTTATGACGCTCATTTCAACAGACTGCCTAATTGTTACGACTGCTTTTCTATTAGTCGACTTCCAATCGGTCTCATTTATTGAAGCTGGTCTGACCCCTTTCAACTCAATCGTTTCAAAGAGATCTTTGCAGCATAGAAGGTCTTCCATTAATATCTTCCATACTGCATAGTTTGATGAGTTGAGTCTCACCATTGTGCCTGTTGTTCTGTCGTCCATTTTTGCAGTGCTGGGCTTTCTTGAAACGGACTCAGTAACGCCAATAGTACTGTTCACCATCAATTTTGAGTTACTATTTTACTATTCATCACTAAGTCGATTCTGCAACGTCTTTCCGAACGGACTGCACCAATGGACTCGGCGTAATTTTTTCGTCGTCGTGGTATATTTATTTTTAAAATATATCCACTGCTCCGGTAAACCTTCAGCTCTGATACCACTTGTTAGGGCCGGCAATAAAATTACGATAATCACACAGCGGAAAAATATAAATATGACACATAGATATTTACGTGGTTCACCCTTTAACTTTTTAGGGCTACGTCCACGGGACAAAAACCGAATATTTCTTCCACTATTAAAAATAGTAGGCTTACAAAGAGAGTAATACAAAATAGTGGCGCTCAAAAGTGTTTCCCAAAAACACCCTAAATTATCTTCACTATTTTAACTACCCAAGTTTTAGAACCCGTTCTAAAACTCAAAACTCTCTCTTTTGTTTTTGCTCTACTCGTTGGTGTGTTGAAGCTCTAACACCATCTCCTACTTATAGGAGAGGTGGAAGCCTGATTAGGAGAGGTGGATGCGTGATTAACCCGTCCACCTACCAACGGATCACCTACCAAAGACTTCTTTTCTTCTTTTTTTTTTTTTAAATTACATGTGGTTGATCACCTATCATCTTCTATTTTCAACAAAGTGTGGGTCCTACTGAGTGGGCACCGCACAACAATTCGAAGCTTTGTTAAAAAAATTGGGACATGCTCGATCATCTGCTAAATTATGGATTATTGTAAGGGACTTACTTCAGATGAATAAGCAGCTTGGGGTTAATTTTCTTTATGTGGAATGTGATAGTAAATCAGTTGTTTAGCTCATCACCAGTGAAGTGACTTCTTCAGGAGCTGTTTTACAACTAGTTGTTGCTATCTAGCAATATGAGCATTGTGAAGTGCAACATATTTATAAAGAAGCCAGCTTTTGTGCGAATTATCTCTCTAAGGAAGCTAGAAGCTAGGGAATGGGCACTCATGTTCTTTTGGATCCTCCTCAAGTCATTTGTTCATATTTTACTTGAAGTTATAATATAATAATTAAAAAGGATTGAAATTAGCACAATTTTATTTAAATAAACTTGTTGATAAATTAAAAGTAATATTTTTATTGAAAATATTAAATAAGGAATAACTAGATAATTAAAAGAGTAAGTAAGTTCTATAAACATATTAAAGTAATTGATTAAGTAATTATAAACAAAGCATGCATTTATACGCTAACACAAATTAAGCCATTTTGGTTGATTTATTTTTCTCAACACATGTAATATACCAAAAAGGAGTAAAATTGAATGAGGTAATTAATCAATACAGGGTTTACCAACAATTTTCCTAAATCAAGTAATTAATAAAAATATTTGCCAACCAATAGTGTGTATATATATATATACTCCAAATGGGAACAAATGAGAAAGCAAACCAATAGTACTACAGTTTGTAATGTTCACAGATTTCTTTTTTTGAGAAGATATAGTTTACAGATCTTGTTCTTACAAAATAGATTAACTTATCACAATCTTGAACCTGCTAAAAGCTTTTGTTGGAGAACATGTTTGCGGAGACCTGGAAGGTGAACAGTTTCGATGTAATGCTTCCACTGTATGCTCTCCACATCAAATCCAAACATGTTCCTCTCTTCACCAGACATGTCTTCTAACAATTTCTTAGTGTTGCTGTTGTCAAACCTGTTAGAAATTATATATTATTAACTCATAATTCAATTTTCTGCCATGCACACATTGATCTTTTGAATATAAAATACTGTTAGATATTCTAACTAGTACATACCGTGCTTTACAAAATGCATAGGGCTCATATATTTTAGCTATATGAAGAAATCGATTAACCCTTTTTATGCAATATTCTGTTTGTGATTGCTCCCTAAGCCAAGAAGAGAAAGTGTGAATTGAGTTGAAGTACTTGAACTTCTTGATGCCAATTGCGATCCCTTCAGAGTTTACTAATTGAAAACAAGTGAAATGATGCCAGGCAAAGTTGAAAACGTCGCCAAGGAAATAGGATTAGAAACAGAAGAAGTTATGTGGTATATAAGTTCTGCTGCTTGTGTTTTAACACTACTTCCATGCTTTGCGATAGCTGTTAGGATCACATTCACCACCATGTCCACAGGTACCTGTATTTATGTAGGTACATTAGTTCTATATGCCATTCATATATGATATAACTAGAGATAAAGATAAGTATATGTCATATGGACATATGCTTACATACAATGTCCAAAATTGTATTGGGGTTTCCTACAAAACCTGGAAGTTGACCTTTCCCATAGGATATGAACAGCGGATCGATCACTCTGATGATATAATTAAATATAAATAGCATAAGAAGTTAATAAAATATATTAATAAAGAAAAGAATAGAATTAAGTAGTTAATAGCTAGCTAGCGAAGGATGCATAATTCATATCACACTTGTTTCCTTGTATCCATCCAGGGAACGGCTCTCTGTAGGTGCTTTCAATAATGCTGGGACGGACGATGACAATTGGTACTGTAAGACTTTCTCTTTTGCTATTTATTAGCATCTCGCCCATCGCTTTGGTGAATGAGTAAGTGTCATAGAACCCATACATTTTAGCCCTGCATCACCACAGGCGATTGAATCAGCAGAAGATTTTAATTTTGCAAAAAGATTTTTTTTAATATATATATATATATATATATATATATATATAGTAACAATTTGGGTTGTGTCTGCCTTGACAACATGGTGCAAAAAAGGAAAAAAGGGAGAATATTTATAAACAAAAGCAATTTACCTTTGAGTGCCCAAATCTTTCATTTTTTGATCTCTTTTATTATTATATTCAAGAGATTTCATCATCTCAAAAGCCAATTTCATCTCTGCACCTACATCCAACAAAGGGAGAGAAACTTGTGATGATGATGTTGTTGAGTTCATCCTCTCTTCTGCGCTTCGACCCAAATGGAAAGGCTTCTCTAGTACTATTCCATCTCTTTCTCCGTTAATATAAGCTGTTTTATATATATATAATTGATCATAATATATTATTAATATAATTAATTAATTTATGCACTTAGATATTTAATAAACTTAATTGATCATTACCGGTTGAGACATGTAAGAATAGCTTCAGGTTCTTGCATGTATTTGCAAAGTCTAATAATCGAGAAGGTCCTTTGGTGTTTGTGTTCGGGGCAACATCGTACCTATATATATGCAGTTCATTACTTAATATTCAGAGAGGGGAGCATGCAAACAATACTTATAACATTTATTAATATATAAAATGATTTTCGAATTTCCCTTCAAAATTTTTTTACAAAAAGTTTTTTCTGATCGCTTTTTGCACTAATTTAAATTTGATCAAAATGCATATTTAAAAACTGTTCTAGTAACTGTTAACTATTTTAATAGCTGTCAGCCCTTTACTAGTAGTTAGTTGTTAAATATTAGTTATTAGTGATTAGCTATTTATATAACGGTTTAGATTAAAAAAGTTCGGTACAAATAACTACTTGACTAGCTGTTTAATATAAAATAACAAAAAAAAAGTATGAAAACGAGGAACAAGATAAAGACAATGGATGCGTACAAGTTTTATAAAAAAATATAAATGTTATGAAAAATAACGTTTTCATGAAATACTGTCTCAAACTCTAAATTTTAAGATAAATATTATATTACTGTACGCTATAATTAATTAAGATAATATTTTGACCCAATTAAAATAGCAAATACCATTTAAAACACTGCTGCCGGTCAAAGAATTTATATAGCAAATCTCAACTAGTTGGAGACTAAGGTTTGATTGTGATTGTTGTATGCTATACTGCCTACCTTTCATCAAAGGTTGTGTTGGCTGCTATATTTATAATTACATGGACTTGATTTGCGATTTCACGAGCAGTATAAGCATCCATCCCCAGATTATCTTTGCATATGTTTCCAAGCACCGGAAAAAGCTTACTCCTCATGAATGCTTCATAGGATTTTCCATGAATTTCTTTCAAGCATCTAAATAGTTCCTCATCTATCACCTATTACAAAATTACACAAGTTACTATATTTATACTCACGCAGTAGTATTTAAGAATGTGCATTACATGTGTTACTTCCATAAATATTTTTACCCAGAACAATGCTCATTCTTGTTTTAAACTCAGTAAAAAAAAATTAAAATACAACAATTAATAAAATATAAATAAAATTATAGAAAAGATTTATAATTAAATAAGTGTTTACTATAGTTTCATTTTCTTCTGTAATTATATTGTTTTCTAAAAAATGTGAGTAAAAATATTCATAAATGTAAAGATAAAAAAAGATTCATAATAATTTACAAAATTTAATTCTATTATTCTAAAATATATTGAAAAAAAGATCCATAACAATTTACGAAATTTAATTTTATTATAGAATAATTAGAAAATATCCACTCAATAATAAAAATACAATAAAGATTTTCTTAAAGAAATTAATGATTTATTATCAAAATAAACAAATAGTAATTATAATAATAATAACAATATTAAACCGACTTCTATTAGTAGGCATAAGTTAAAAATTGAATACATCAACTATTAATTTTTAAGAGTATAATAATTTACACATAAACACAAAGTAAAATTTAGAGAATTTAAAAGTTCAATTGTAATTAATAAAGAATAATATTGAAAACACATAGAATAATATTGACATCGAAATAAAATTAATAAAAACTAAAATTAGTACATCAAAGGGTTGCCAATAATAAGTCAAGCGACGAGTATTTGACGTACTCTTGAAATTCTTAATAACGAAAGTAAATAAAACTATTTTATATATATATATATATATATATATATATATATATATATTTAGTGATATGCCATATTTAATTTGTAATTAAGATATGACAATTTCTATGGCACTATTTAAATATTTTAATTAATAAATAACTTCTAAATTAGAGATTTTTTTTCACTTTATTAAATTTATTATTAATTTTGCCACTATTAAAATTTCTTATTTTCTTTTAGTATTATTTTATTTTATTTTTTAGCCAAAACTAATATAACCAATCAAGTTAAATAAATTTTATTTTTTTATTATTTTGCTAATCCCAATCTCCCATATGTATATATGTCTTTAAGTGATTAGGAATTTTGGAATAAATCATCTTTAAAAGGGTAAATTATTATTTAGTCCTTTTGGTTTGATGAAATTAATTATTAATCTACGATTTCTTAAAAAGACAATAATGAATTTCCATAATTTACTCCCATTAGACTAGTAAGTCATCTCATTTAAAATGTGTACTTTCTCCACCTGCGAGTTGTCGCTCAGTTTGTAATGCAAACTGAACATGTGGGAAGAGTTTTGAATTTAATCTTCATTAAATGCACCTGCAGAGAGGGTTAATGAGCTTTAACTATGACTAATTCCCAGGTAATGGGATTCAAAAACCGGTGGTTTATAAAAAAATTATACTTTCTTCCATGAAATTTTTTAAAAAATAGACAAAAACACCCTTTATTCTGTTTGTATTGACTTTTTTATGCAAAAGTTTTTTTTTAATAATAAAAATCATGTATTTTTGCGTTTAGCATATTATCTTTTGATAATATGAATTAATCGTTAGTTATGCATATCATTTAAGAAAATTAACATTTCCTCTCAAAAGACAATTAATATTTGCTTTCAGCATAAAAAATACAACAAAAATAGGATAAATAGTATGTTAGTATTTTTGTCTGTAGGTACTTAATAGCAAAAAGTATAAATGTTTTACCAAATTATTAATTTATTTAACAATTGTAAACTATAAGGACTGAAGAATGTATTTTTGAAAGTACAGGGGCTAAATAATTAATTTCACCAAAATACACAGACTAATTCAAGAGGAAGAAACATACTTCATTTTTCAGTCTTCTCTTTACTTCATCTTTGTCTTCTCCTTTGATCATGAGAAAAATTCTTCCCACGTCAGGAACCATCCGCAGCATCTTCTCAATTAAAACTGCAGCAAAAAAAAAAAAAAAAAAAAAATTATTATTCTTTAATTTGCTTTTATATATGTATACTCTCAAAATTAAAATTGAATACTAGAGATAGCTAAAATTACAAAATTGCAAATCAGATCAAACACATGCATATATATACTTTTTTATTCATGTATTTTTTTTTGTCGTTATTTTATATTAAATAAATTTAAATTATAAGTATTTTTGCCTGAAAATCCAAACTTATTGATCTGAAATCTCCGATACTTGTATATTATAAACTAATAACAATGCATCAAAAGTGCATGAAAAACTTGTTGATCTGCATTTTATATGTATATGATTTTTTTTTCATGTAATTTCCAGTTTTAATTTCTTCTGGAAAAGAAAATAAAGTGCAAATAAAAAACCAAATCAAGAAATAAATATATAAAATAGATATTGATATTGCATAAAATCCAACACTTACAGTCATCAAACTAATAATTTTATTAATGTTTAAAGCCATAAACTAAAGAAATATACCTTTAGCCAGAAAACCAGTAGCGCCAGTGACCAAATAGTTGTTTCCCTTGAGAAAATAAATAATTCCAATAGATGATGATAGAGGAGGCATAGTCTAAGTGTTGCTGGTTGCTCTTGTGCTACCTTCCATTTCCCATATATATATTATTTCAATCTTTCTATTTTAATAGTAATATTTTATCTTTTTATAAAAATAAGAAAATAATTAGAACATATCTATTTTTTAAAAATATACAATAGAATGTCTAAATTGTTCTTTTTAAAAATAAAAATTCTCGATTAATTTAGCTACAAAATACCTAATAATTAAGGGTAATTGAAAAGAACAATAAGTAATATACTCTTAAAATCTTAACTGCGCACTTAAAGTGAACAAGATAAAATGCCCATAATATCTAAATTGTTCTTCTTCAAATTAAAAACTTCCCTATTAATTTTGCCACAAAAGAGTAAAATTGAAAAAAATAATTAATATATTTTCAAAATCTTTTTTTTTTTTTTGAAAGTGTACTCTCAAAATATTAAATGAGCACCTAAAGTGAAATAAGGTAAAATGCCCAGAATGTCTAAATTGCATTTCTCAAAATTAAAAACTCCCCATTAATTTTACTACAAAATACCTTTTAAATATGAGTAAAATTTTAAAAAAAAATTAATATACTCTCAAAATCTTAAATGAAAACTTAAATGAAACAAAATAAAATACTCATTTATTGCTATTAAAGTGGAACCGAGGCATCATCTAGCACACTTTCTATTTCTAGAGGGTCTCTTAGAAAATGTTTGCATTTATTGTTCTATAGTTATTCGTTGCATATTGAATTGTGGGCCTAAAAAAGAAAAGAAAAAAAGGTGGATAGAAGAGCAAAATAGACATTCAACCACATCAGTATTATATCTTCTACTCTATTTGACACGTCGACTACAATCTAAATTAGCATTGGAGATGCTCTAAGAATCAAGGGACCGACGAATTTTTTTTTTTTTTTTGAAAGAGAAAATGTTTTATGCCCATAAAATTTTTCCTTTTGTTAATGGAAAAATAAAAACTTTTTTTACAATTATTATGGGGATTTTGTTTTGAGTTTTGGTGCTTTCCATTTGGTTCAAGAAGATTCCTATTAAAGATGGAATGCTTCTGATTTTGGTATAGGAAAAATTTTTAAAATTGAATAAATTTAGATTTTATTATAATAAATATAACTTTTGAAATCAATTTATTAATTTGAACTATTAAATTGTGTAATTATAGTTTAACATTAGATGATTTTTTTTTTCGAGAAGAGTTTAACATTAGATGATAAATATTAGAGATAATTTTCTGAAATAAAAATAATGTTGGTGCTTCTTATGTTATTAATTAGGATGAATTAGCAAGGGAAACTAATCCCTCCCTTTCGCAAAAAATAAAAAAGGACAATAAATATAAAGTGTAAATATAAATCAACGGATTGCAAATATTTTTCACCCATAGTTTAAATTCCAATTCTAAGGTATGCTATAAGTTTTATTGCTGATTCTATTCTTTTTCAATAATAAAAAGTTGCTTCCTAAAAAATTACATATATTTAATTACTGGCCATTATATTCGCATCAATCATCAATCTCACTATGAAATCATATTTTTTTATCATTATTAAAAACTTAAATAATACAGAAGAAAAATTATAATTAATATTTAATATTATTTAAAAAATAATAATCGAGTATAAATTACGAGTAAAAAAAAAAAGCAATAACAACATTCAACACACATTATAAAAAACTAGTACATATATACTATATATTATCGTATATTTAGTGAATATTATTTAAATGGCAAGAGTTATTCCTGCTATGTAGTCCACAATATTATTTAGGTCTATTGAACCTCTCATGTATAAAAAAATTTAGGACATCTCTAATATTAAGGATATTTTTGACAGATTATTCATCATCATCATCTCTTTCTTTATTGGGAAATATTTTTATTGACTTCTTTTCTTGAGTATTTCCAATGCCAAAAAAATATAAAATAAATTAAAAATGACACTTTTGCATAATATTTTTTAAACAACATTTTTCGAAACTTTTTTTTTTTTAAATGTCTTTAAAAAAAGGAGGCCTAATAATCAAGTGGTTTTCTAATTATGTAAGTTTCCAATACCTATCGCTAATTATCTACCATTATCGATCAAACCATTAAACCCATCTGTGTATGGTTATCCATCTATTTAGGGTAATCTTTTTGTTTTCTTTTATCTATTTAGGGTAATCTTTTTTCTTTTCTTTTATCTATTTAGGGTAATCTTGATTAGTATTGAAATCGATATTTCAGTACCGTTCCATAAAATGACTTACTACATCTATGTTGTTGTTAAGCGGTCAGTATAAGCCAAATGTTGATTTTTTTAACTTATAAGTAAATTTAGAAATTCTTATTTCAAGTTTTAAATACTTCTAACGTCTCTTAAAATTATTAAATTTATATAAATTATAATAAATTATTGAATAAATTGTCTATATTATCCTTAATTTAATAAATTCAAACATCGAATTGGAGCAATAATTGTTGGTAGTATGTAAAGAGTAAACATGAAAAAATAAATTATTATTCCTTGAAACTACAAATGTGACAAATATTTTGGAACTAGTACATTCTCAAATGTGATAACTATTTAGAAAGGGAGGAAGTAGTTAAGTACTCTTTCGTTTTACTCCCTCTGTTCTCTTTATTTAAAGAAAACAGAAAAAACTCTTGAATTAAGAAAGTTAGTTAAATAAAGTTTTCTCCTAAAATGTCCTTCATTTCTTTATTAATTATGAGAACAATAGCTGATACAATAGACAGTCCCAAAAAATGCATTTATTGCCTACTTGCATCATTTGGGATGTCACCCTAAACCTTTTTTATTAACTCTATTACACTTTATTAGAATGAGGATGTTTTACAGAATATGTGCCTAAAAGCGAAAAAAATTGATATAATCTGAACTTATGTCTTTAAATGGTTAGCTATATTTAGTTTTAAAAGTTTGTTCTTTAAATATACATTTTTGATTTTTTTTTTTTCAGTTTTTGCCTAGGTTTTCTTGATCTGATCTAAATTAATGAGATTCATTATCTTCTCAATTTGTAATCTTCTTATCTTGTCTTCTCAAGTTATTTTCATATACTTATGCCTTCCTTAAAAATGACAATTATTTATTTGGTCTCTTAACAAGTTTTAATTTGAAAGTATGCACAATCTACCAAAATGTATGACAACAAAATGTATGACAACTTTACATTTTGAAAAGTGCACAACTAATAATAAGAAAGTCATAAAGCGGGTTACAAAATAGTACAACTATTAGAAGGATTTGAAAAAGTGCACAACTAATAATAATAAGGCTATAAAGTGGTTTACAAAAGAGTACAACCATTAGAAGGATTTGAAAAAGTGCACAACTAATAAGGCTATAAAATGGCTTACAAAAGAGTACAACCACTAGAAGGATTTGAAAAAGTGCACAACTAATAATAACAAGGCCACAAAATAACTTATAGAAATGCACACAACTAATAATAACATGGCCACAAAGTGGCTTACAGAAATTGACAACCATTACCTACATTAAAAAAAAAAAAAAAAACAGCTACTGAAAAAGTGTACAACTAATAATAACAAGGCCACAAAGTGACTTACAAAAGGGTACAACCATAACGAGGATTTGAAAAAAAAAATACTATATTTTTAAAAGTGCATAGTTAATAATAACAAAAGGTCACAAAAGTGACTTACAGAAGTTTACAACCGTTACCTAACACACAAAACAATAACTATTAAAAAAATGCACAACTAATAATAACAACGTTATAAAATGACTTACAGAAATGCACAACTAATAATAAAAAGGCCACAAAGTGGCTTACAAAAGTTCACAACCGTTAATTAACACAGAGAAATAAAAACTATTGGAAAATTGCACAACTACTAATAACAAGGCCATAAAATGGAAGTGGCTTACAGAAGTTCACAACCATTAACTAGCACAGAGAAACAAAAATCATTGAAAAAATGCACAAATACTAAAAACAAACTCTAATTTCCACATTTTTTTAATAATCAAAACACACCCGCGCTTTTAAAAATAAACCGTGGTTGTTTTCAAAACTTAACTAAGAATAACATATATTCGTTCCTGACGTAAACAGTTGTGACCAAATTTACAATGATAAAAGCTTTTTAATTGCTTTTGACAGCTTTAACTATCAAGTACATTAAGCTTTTGCTAATTTGGAATTATTGAGTTTGCAATCATGTTTTTTTCTTGTAGTGTCACGACCCATTTCCATGGGCCGGACCGGCACTAGGGCCCAGGTAAGCTTAAGGCCCCCGAGGCCCGTAGTAAGCCTGAAACACTAAAATTTACTATCTCAATATAAATTTTAAACATTTAGCACATATTTAGGAAAACAAACCTCAAGATTTTATTAAATCTCAGCCCAAACTTTTCAACTACAATATTCCACAGTTCGGGCCCAATTAACAATACATCACATTTTTAATATGGGCTCACAGAATAATTTTGTCTATGATAATATACAACTAAATGTAAGTAAATTCTACAACTGCGGAGTCACTAACTATTTGGTGTACATAGCTTTTTATACATATAATTACATAGTAAAATCATTATGGAACTAGAAAAATTTATTTATTGCCCTGCGCCGAAGAAACACAATCTAAATCGAATTAAAGAAAAATTTACTTCCTGAAAAATCAAACAATACATGTGAGTTTTTCTAAGGAGTAATAATTATCGCACAACACACGCATTCACACAAATGTGTAAATACATTAATCTAGTCATCCGACTAGTTATATGCTCATACAGTCAGTCACACAAATGGCATATCACCAGCGCTCACAATTAATATCACCTTCAAATAATCACATCACGTGGAAATTAGTCAGTGGCGTCACCTAAACCCCCGACGAGCTGTCCTCTCAAACAGCCCATCCTCTCAAACATGTGCACCCGGGGAGCCAATCCCCATATCTGGCCGACCGGTCTAATCCTCACTTGACCAGTCCTCTCAATATTTTATTTTACATTTTCTCTTTTCTTTTCCATATCATCAACATCATTTCATCAGTTCATCAGGTGCACACGGGGGCGCCGATCTCCCATTTACCCGGCCGACGGTCCAATTTCATAATTTCATCAGGATCCATATTTATCGACCGTCCTCACAAACCCATGGTGACCCACTTCATCCCAATTCCACACAAACAGAGCATAGCATTATCACAGCACAATTAATCAAACATTGCAATCAAATGCAGACATATTAATCAATTAAACATCGTAATGCAATGTACAATTAAACATCCAAAATCAATGCAAATAAATAAATAAATAGTATTAACAATAAACAACAATAATAAAATAAATAACAATAATAACAATAATAATGAAAATAATTGAATAATTAAATGAATAATAAAGATAATAAATAATCAGAGCACTTTATTTACTAAATAACAAGTTATAGAATTAATCTAAATAAACTTATTGATTATGTGTAGCCTAGGTTCTACTGAAATTTCGGCAGCATTTCCCTTAAAAATGGGACTATCCACCTGTTTAAATATCAAAAATTTCATTCAATATTAACTCAATCCACACAGCCCATCCGTCGGGCAATCAATCAAATCAAATACCCATCCGCCTTCAATAATATATCAATAATTCTTTGCTTAAGGTATAAACAATATCATTAAACATTTATACATCGATTTCAAGAGCAAAAACTCAAAATTGGCTATTCACGTTCACCTAATCAGTAGCTAGATATATAAGGCAATAGCTCCAAGTATTAGCAAATAACAATTGCTGTCATTATCATGCTACTCTCATTCTTAAACTAAGACTACCTTAATCACACTAACATATTCAACAAAATATGTTTCAAATAAAGTTAGCAAGAAATTAATTTAAATTTTCTAAAATGTTTATATGAACAGTAGTATCTAAGGCTTTATTCTACAGTAATTCAATTAGCACATCAAATCCTATAACTATACTCAATGAATTCATTAAAAATATACTGAAAAAGGGTCAACAATCACTTTACCTGCCTATGAAATCCAAGTTCGGTTCTGCCGTCGTCAACTTGGCCGGAGAAGGGAGCCATGGCGTGCGATGAAGAGCTGGCAACGAGAGGAGAGTCGAATTCGCCAGCTTGTGGCTGGTCTTGCCGGAAAGTGCAAAGAAAACGGGTAACGGGACTATGCCAATCGCCACCACAGTCGCAGTTTCCCCCGATTGCTGCGTCAGCCGAAACAGGAAGGGAGAGAGAGAACGGCGAGAAAGAGAGTTAGAGCTTCACCGTCGACTAGAGAGTGGCCGGAGCTGGCTGCTTGCACTGAAGTCGCCGAAGATCGAGGAGGTGTTGCTGCGCCGCTCGCCAGAGGGAAATCTCAGCTCGCCTAGTTGCTGCGTTTCCAGAAACGAGGACAGGGAAGGAGACACTGCCGTTCGATGGTGTGCAGTGGGGGTTCGATCGACTCAAGTGGCCGGAAACGGAAGGGGATAAGGGGAGAGGAGGTCGCGCCCATGGCGCTGGCACAAGGAAGAAGAAGGAAAAAAAGAAAAAGAAGGAAAAGAAAAAAAAGAAAAAAAAATCTTGGGGCTTCTAGACCATTCCGGTTCGATTCGAACCGGTTTGGTCTAATTTAATGATTCGGCTTGATTCTTGCTCGGTTTGCAGGATTTTCACTTGGTTTTCAGAAAATTCAAGCTGGTTTTCGACAAATCAATTTGATTTTCGGGTCCGGTTCGATTTATTTTGGTTAGTTTAACTAGGTTTCGTAACATTTCTTCCACTAACTAAATAAAATAAAAATATAATTAGTAATCATATTTGATTTTTCGGAAAAATTAATTTATATATATATATATATACACATAATAGATTAATTGCTAGCGTTTCATATTATTACTCGAAAATTTAACTGTTCTCAATTCAAAATTTTCGACAATATAATTGGGCTTGGGCCCAATTCACAAAACTTGGATTCAAATTAAGATTGTTCACTATTTACGGCCCAGACCGTCAAAAATTCAGATTTTTTATTTAATAAAAATTCGAAAGTTTTGAAAATAAAATTACGGGGTGTTTCATTGTCACGACCCGTTTCCGTGGGCCGGACCGGCACTAGAGCCCAGGTAAGCTTAAGGCCCCCGAGGCCCGTAGTAAGCCTGAAACACTAAAACTTTACTAGCTCAATATAATATTAAACATTCAGCCCATATAATTATATTGTTTATCATACACGACTAATTGTATACAGTTTCTACAACTGCGGAGTCACTAACTAATAGACATACATAGATTTTTATACATCTAGATACATAGCAAAATATTTATTGGTCTAGGAAAAATTTTCTTTCTAACTCTGCGACGAAGAAACATAGCTTAGTCGAATTAAAGAGAAACTTTCTTCCTGAAAAATTAGACAAGATATGTGAGCTTTCTAAGGAATAACTATTATTGCACAACACACACATTCACACAAATGTATAAATATATATGTACATATATATATGTATATCAATCTAGTCATCCGACTAGTATATGATCACGCAGCCAGTCACACAAAATGGCATGTCACCAGCACTCACAAACAATATCACCTTCAAATAATCACATCACGTGGAAATTAGTCAGTGGAGTCACCGAAACCCCCGATGAGCCGTCCTCCCACGTGGCTCATCCTCTCACAACGTGTGCACTAGGGAGCCGATCCCCCATACTGGCCGACCGGTCTAATCCTCACTTGACCGGCCCTCTCATTGTTTTTCTATCCTCTCTTTTCTTTTTCATACTAACAGGAGGCAACCCGGTCGTCTCCATCAAATCTAGATCATCAGGCGCTCACAACAGGAGGCCACCCTGCGGGCTGCGATCAAATCTAGATTATCAGGTGCGCCCAATAAAGAAGCCAACCTGTGGTTAACAGTAACAGTAACAGAAGGTGCACACGGGGGCGCCGATCTCCCATTTACCCGGCCGACGGTCCAGTTTCATAACTCATCATAATCCGGATCCATGCTTTTTCGACCGTCCTCACAAACCCATGGTGACCCACTTCATCCCAATTCCACACAATCAAAGCACGGCAATATCACAACACAATTAATCAAACATTGCAGTCAAATGCAAACATATTGATCGATTAGACATTATAATGCAATGAGTGATTAAACATCCAAAATCAATGCGGATAGATAAATAAATAATAGTATTGACAATAAACAACAATAATAATAAAATAAATAACGATAATAACAATAAGGATGAAAATAAATAAGTAAATATGTAAATAATGAAATCTATAATAAAGATAATAAATAATCAGAGCACCAGATTTATTACGTACCAAATTATAGAACTACTTTAAGTAAACTTATTAATTATGTTATTAATTAAAATTTAGTCTAGTTTCTGTCAAAATTTTGGCAGCACCTCCCCTAAAATTCGGACTATCTACCTGCTCACATATCACAATATTATTATATATTTATCAATCATTACACACAGCCCATCCGTCGGGCAATCAATCAACTCAAATACCCATCCTCCTCATAATACCATCACCAACATCCAACCATCATAACTTCTTTACCTAACTTAATTTATATTCTAAATAATGTCATTTATTAATCCTTGTATTTATATATATAAGCGTGTATACATAATAAGCTATATCTAGCCTAGTTAACAAATACAAACATTTCATAATTCCTTCATATTCTATCCTACCAGAAATATAAGAATGATAGTCATTCTCTAATTTAACTAGACAAACAACATATAAAAATGCACCGAGCTATCACCATAGAAATAAAAATAAAAATAACAATTTCATATATCAATTCACATTCAACTATTTTTATCCTTCCCTTTTTCATTTCAGTCATAAAGGACAGAAATTCTATGATTAAATCTCATTCCAATTAAGGATACCTCCTATAGCTTGTAATCATTATGAAAATAATTGAAACACATAATTTTTTGACTTGCTTCAATCCATAATCGTGGAAATACTCAATTAATTGCTGCCAGTTTAACAAATCAATATTTTTCTTCACTAAACTCATACAGCATATATAATTTACTCATTCCAAACATTATAATTCAAAGAACCAACTAATTAACTGCTGCTAGCTCATGGAATTCAAAATTTTCTATTTAATACCCCAAATATATCCACTGGTTTGCACATAACTTGTTAAGGTTCAATTTAATTTACTTAATTACTCAATTAATTTCCTTAATTAGTTAATTTAGAATTTATACAAAAATCGAGAATTGGGTCTTAGAGCGTACCAATTGAGAATCGGGCAACGATTCAGTGATCAGCGTGAAGAGAGGAACATTCTGTCCATCGGGGCCTCGCCGGATTGTCGCCGGCCGGTCACCGGACCGCCGCCGCGGACCGCCGTGCACGGTGGCCGGAAACGTCAAACCGCCCAGAAATTCACGACGATCACACTACTCGACTCAAAATTCACCGAGGATTCCATTTCTACTGTTAATTTCATGGAATCGGTCCTCTAATTGGCTGGATCGGGTCCGACAGCCGCTGCACCTCCTCCGCACACGACCACTTCTCAAACTTCGCTGAAATCGCAAAATGATAGAGGGAAATTACTCACAGCGTCGTGGATAGTTGATTGGCGCCTGTCTCCTCCACTGGGATCGCCAGAAACCGCGTAGATCGCCGTAGATGGAGAAGAGCGACTGTCGCGAGGAAGACAGCTCCATCCGCGCCGCTACAGGCCCGATCGACGTGAAGGGAGGCTAGAATCGTGACCACCGGCGACAGATGAACCGATCGCCACTCTATTCCGATCGAGTGGTGGCCGGAAGCGTAGCGCAAGGGGAAGAAAGCGCCTGTCGCGCCATGGAGGAGAAGGAAGAAGGGGGGAAGGGAAGGGGAGGGAAAGGAAAAGAAAAGAGAAAAGGAAAGAAAGTGGCTTCTAGACCATTCCGGTTTGATTTGAACCGGTTTGGTCTGATTTAATGGTTTGGTCTCATTTTGTTTGGTTTTCGAGTTTTTCACTCGATTTTCGGATTATTCATGGGGTTTTCGACAATTCAAATTGATTCCGGGTCCGGTTAGATTTGTTTAATTATTTTAGTTGGGTCATAACACATTTCTTCAACTTACTTTCTAATAATACAACAATAATAATAACACTAAGTTAATTTAGGATAATTAATTTATATAATAGCATTCCATTTTATTTCATCAAAATTTCCGGACAGTCTGCTATTGGGCTTGGGCCCAATTCAAATTCAGGCTCAAGTTAAACTTGCTCGGTCTTAACAATCCATACTATCCAAAAAAATTTCGGATTTTGATTTAATAAAAATTCCAAAATTTCGAAAATAAAAATTAAGGGTGTTTCATTCATGTAGCAAGTATAATATTAATTTTCTCTATTTACAAATTAATAGAATAATAATTATATATATATATATATATATATATATATATATATATATATATATATATATATATATATATATATATATATTTCAATTGTATATGTAATCATGTGAATATAAATATACATAGAAAAGCTTTTTCAATCACATAGCATATTGTTGTTATATCGTTAGGTTTTCATTAATATAAAAAATTAATATAAAATTACATTATATAAAAAATAATAGGAATATAAATAAATAAATATATATAAATAAATATATATACATATTATATATATATATATATATATATATATATATATATATATAAAATATTTTATACATTATTATTACTATTATTAAATATTGTAAAGTATATATTTGATGGTAATATGATTCCTATTTAGAAATATTCAATTTAAATTTTTAGTTTTAATATATATTTTTTTCATATATAATTTTTATTTAGTAAATTCCATTCTATTAGAGATTTAAATACACATTTTAACAATTATTGACTAAAATATTCTTATTATATTAATTGAAGAGTTTCTATTTATATTTAAATATTTTAATTTGTAATAATAGTGATATTAATAAAAGTAGGAATATGAAAGAAAAACGTCGGGATAATTAACTTTTAGAATTCCTATATATGTAAAAATACTATAATTTAATATCTTATAATTTAAATATAATTTAAATATATTATAATATAAGATATCAAATTTATTAATCTTTTATTTGTAGTTTTTTTTTTAACTTCTTGTTTTAGGTATTGCCCCGCACACCGCATGTTAAATTTTTTTATTTTTTAGTTTTTCTCTTAATTTATTATATTAATATTATAAATTTAATCTCATTTTAATCATGAATTTGTTCTATCATACCACTATATATATATTTAATTTTAATTGCTTTTGACTATCAAAAATTTATTGTCTCTCACTACTAAGAATTATTACATGAAGCTTTTGCTAATTTAAAATTATTGAGTTTGCAATCATGTCTTCTTCTTGCGGTAAATATAATTTTAACTTTCTCTATTTACAAATTAATAAAATAACTTTTATTATATATATATATATATATATATATAATCATGTGAATATGAATATACGGAGGAAGATTTTTCACATAACATTATTATTATATCCTTAGCTTTTCATTAATATAAAGTTACATTATATAAAAAATAATAGGAATATATATATCTATCTATATATATATATATATATATATATATATATATATATATATATATATATATATATATATATATATATATATATATTATTAAATATTATAAAGTATATATTGCATCCTAATATGATTCCTATTTAGAAATATTGAATTTAAATTTTAAATTTTAATATATATTTATTTTTATATATTAAACTCATAATATCATTTTTATTTAGTAATTTCCATTGTATTAGAAAATTCATAATATTAGTGAATAAAAATTGTAGTGGAAATCCAAATATATATTTTAATAATTAATCATTAAGATATTCGTATTACATTAATTGAAGAGTTTCTATTTGTATTTAAATTAAGAATTTTAATTTATAATAATAATGATATATATAAAAGTAGGAATAGGAAAAAGAAACTTCAGATTAACCAAGATACTCTTATTAAATTTAGAGATGATAGAATATTTTTAAAGATTTAAATTTTATTACTTGAAAAATTAAAAAATAAATAATAAGAAAATTAAAAACTTGAATAAAATAATTAAAAAATATATAGCTACTTATATAAGACATAACTCCTAGAAAAAAGGATAAAAAAAGTTTAGAACCCTCATTGCTATTTCTAAAAGGAGTCTATTTCTTTAAACTAATGTAAATAGTATATTTAATGAACTTACTCTTGCCTCTTTATTTGCAAATTGCAACTCATTCATTCAACAAGCAAGCAAAACAAAACAAAAAGAAAGAAAGAAAAAGAATTCTATTTTCCAGCAAAACAAAAGCTAATCTCAAGTTCTATTGTCAGATTCTTCAATCAAGAATTGAGAAAACAATCCGATATTGAAGAATTTTATGTTTTCTATTGCTCTTATAATTTATTTTTTTATTTTTATTTATTTATCATTGTCTATATAACCATTCTTTTTATTTTGATACTTTATTCATTTTCTAATTAATAGTTCAACTTATAATACGTGCTGACTTGTCAAGACCAACGGCATAATACGTGCTGTACATATAAGCTGCAATTTTTTGCACAGTGAATCATAATTTACCATATAGACTGTGTTTTATTTAACTAAAATAACTTGCAAGATAATATTTTTCATAATTTTTCATTATTTGTAGTATTCATAAAAATAAGTTACCGAAAATATTTTCCTAATTAAAGGAAAACTAAATCATTTTTAAGAAAAATGACTTTTACATTTTCAGGAGAGGAAAACATTTTCAGGACATGGACAGATTTTTTATAACCTTGTAAATGCATATTTTTTTAATTTATTAATCACCAGTGGCTAATACAGGTCACCAATCACCATAAACTACTACTATCGGTCATCGACAACTTTCATAATCAACCATATTTTTGCTCTTAATATTTTCATAGTGTTATGAGTTAAAGAATTTAATATTTTTTTAACTAATTTTCAATATTGCAACCAAAGAACGGAAAATAAATTATTTGAAAAATAGTTTCATGGAAAACATTTTACTTGCAAAAAATTTTCCAAGGAAAATATAAGAGTTTATCCATGACTATATCTACATGCATGAATTGTATAAATGCTTTTAATACTTATCTATTTGATAAAAAGGTAAAGGATGATAATTTTAGACATCATTATAAGTTTGCAAACAGAATTTTACACCTCAAATAGAATATGTTTGTTCCAAACAACCTATTAATGAGATGTGCTTTTCACATTTACTTTTGTGGTTTTGAGTTGATTTTGTATTATGTTCTTTTCCTGTTCATTTGATGGCTCTTTTCTTCACTAACTAGTTTATAAATTATTGAATTTTGCGATTAAATTGATTTTAAAATGCAGCTACTAGTGGAAAGAAAGCATTGAAATTATTGAATTAAGATAAAATAATAAGATATTTGTTTTTCATTCTATTTTTTATTTCTAGAAATTGTTAATAAATAGTTTAAAAATTGATCTTGTTGTATATAAATTGATGTGGTGTCTCGTCTAAGAAGGCTCTGTGGAACGATTAGTCGTTTTCTAGAGATTAATTTGTTTTTCTTTTAAGTGTAGCTATGAATATTTAGTAAGTAATAGTTAGCAGGGCTTTAATTCGGTTATTACCCAAAGAAATGACCCTCATTTCAATTTCATTTTGAGATGTTTTGAAATTTAAAATTTCATTCTAAATATTTTTTTTAGAATTTAAAGATCATTCCATATATCATTTTATGAAAATTCAGTCGGAATTTCGTAATTCCAAATTTCTCAACCTTAAATATAAATCTAGTTTATATTTTAAGACATAAATTTTGAACTTTAATAAGAATTAATCAATATGTTTATTTGAAATTAAACATAAATAATAAAAAAGAATTAAATTGCAACAAATCAACAAAATTATAAACTACGGTTTATGGCTTAGTTGACAATGCATGTTGGGCATGTGGAAAGAGCTATTGAGTTCAGTCCTCACTAAACGCACCTGTAGAGAGGGGTGAGAAACCTTAACCATGATTAAATCCTGTGCCGGATTAGACGGTATCTGGTGATGAGATCTGAATACCGGTGATTTATAAAAAAAAAGCAACAAAATTATATTTCATATAATTAAAAATTCAAATTCATTGACGAGGAATGAGTATATGAAGTCCAAAATAAAGAAATTAGAGAGATAAATTAGAAAATAAAATAATAAAAAAAAAACATATCAAGAGAGCAATTCATATAAAATTTGTTTAAGAGTTTAAAAGTTAAACATTAAGAAAGAAATTTTTTTGTCAAGTACAACAGAATACTTTTTCTTGATCACTTGACAATAATGAAGCAGATCGATGAAAAACATACAAATTGTGATTCTTTGAAGCTGACTTCTTTTTTTTTTTTTTTTTACTCTTAAATTTTCAAGCCCATATTAATTAAATTGCATAGTATATTCCACACCAATTAATTTCCATATTCTAAAATTTCATTCTAAATTGAAGTTCCATTTGGATTGTTATATTAAAAATAAATTTTACACTCTAATTTTTCCAGTGTAAATACAGTGAAGAATCATAAACTTAATTAATCCAAAAAATTAAATATAATATTTTTAATCATTTTAAATAACTTTAAGGGTTCCTTCTAAAAAAAATTCAAGAGTTAAATTGGCTAAAAATGTTAAATCTAATATTTTTAATTCTACTAAACAAGTTTAAAGGTCAAATTCATTTATATTTTTTTTAAAATTTTAAAAATAAAAACTAAAATGAATGAAAAATTTTAATTTTTTTATTATTGCTAAAATTGAGCACTGATATTTTGAAAAAAGAAAAAATCAATTCAGTTCAGTTCGATATTTCTACATTTGCTTTCTTGACCATATGCAGGAACCTTATCATCAAGGGCGAACTATGCTGTTTTGGTGCATTGACTGAACGTCAACGTCAACGTCAGCGGTAGGTAGTTTTCTAATCCCAATGCAAATGGGGTTGTCTTTAACAGGATGAAAATAGACCTAGGTACCACTTTACCACCAAATAACAAAAACAAAGTGAGTCAAACTTCACCTTCCATAGATGAGTTCTGATGTCATTTTTTTTTTTTTTTTCCTTCTAACAAAAGATCTATTTGTCATTATTCAGCTTTCTCTTTATACTGTCAACTTCTTATTCTCTATTGATATTTCTACGTCGGTTTCCATTAAAATAAAGTTGAATAATATTTTAATATTTAATTCAACTCATGCTAAAAAACTAAGTGCTGACCAATTAACTAAATAACATTTTAATATTTATATACGCTCTATAGATATGGCATTTAAACCATGTGTTCTTGTAACTTTCTTCAAGTGCAACCAAAACTCAACATGGGGTTGATACTTGATATGCTACTATTGAAACTTAAGAGGGCTTTTCGCTGTTAAAATAGAACTTGGATGGATTTTTACCTGCCAGAGCCCGAATTGAAACGTAGTAGCAAGACCAGTGAACTAAAAATAGTACTTTTCAATTGTCGGTCTTTGTATACCCAGAAAAGTACTTCTTAGAGTTATTTCTCATTGAATTTCAAATTATAATTCCTTTGTATGAATAAGATATCAACCCTCCTTATAAGGAATTAAACATTCTCTCATCTTAAAGTTGTAAGATGGTGTAAAAATAACATAACAGAATTTTTGTTGTACTCAGCATGAGAGTGGTATGTGTACGTTCATATCTACGGTTGATTAATGTTCTTTTTTTTTTTTTGGTTTGAGGGAACTATTAATTAATATATCAGTACTCCGAGAATTAATTTTACAGTGACTTTTATGTTTCTACTTTTGCTTTCTTGACTACACTACTGACCTCCGCAATCATCCAAAACTGTACTTCATTAGAAGAAAATCAATAAAGAAAAAAATGAGTTTTGTCTGATCGGTATAATATTCAGTTTATGATTAGAAAATTATGAATATAAACTCAAATTTAAACAAAGTTTAACTAAAAAAATTGGTAAATTTAACAAATTCTGCATTCTTTAAGTTGAAAGAAATGAAAAAAGAGAACAAATTCCACATTAAGCATGCATATTAAGGCTACAAATATTTTTAGCAGTAACTAAATGCAAACCATATTCTAATTTTTCTATCATTACAACTACAAACAACTTGCGTTCAAATCCAGACATACATTTATGAAGTAATAAGCAATACTTGACTTAAAACATACAAATATACATAACATCCAACATGAAACACTGACCTTAGTCTGTCTCTAACAACAGGAAATCAAACACTAACTCTAGCTACCAACATAAAAACAAACGGTACACTTCTTGACAGTTGAGGGCAGAGAGAAATACTAATTTTTATTTTCTTTTAATAACAGTTAATTAGGCTTCTCTCACCCCAGCAGGCCGGGTTGCTACTCGTAGTTTTATCACTCTAGAAGAACCAATGCTAAAAATTGCCAGACGTAACCCTTATTTAGAGGTCTCGGTTTCCATTGCAGTGTCATCATCTACTTTTCCTTTACTCTTCTTAGTTTCTTTTACAAGACTAATCTCTTTTTCTCTTTGAGATTTTTTCAAGGTTTTGGGTCCAACGTTGATCTGTGGACCGCTACCAGAACTGATTTTTGGTTGCTTAGGAGGGCCAGCACATCTTCTGATTGATAGAAGAGAGAAAAAATTAATTAGTAAACAGTATGCATGCACAACAATTTTACAAAGAAGAAAGAAAACCAGGAAAGAAAAATAAAAAGTGACCTACATGATCACAGTTTTACGTGGATAGCATATGAGCCTTGAAGTGGCCACTGGGAGTGGGAACGAGGTCTTATGCACAAAGCTTCCTGCTAAAGCCATAAAAAATGTTAAGGATTTTTTTTTTTTTTTTTTTTTTTTTTCGCTCTCAGACTCTCTGCAACTATAACTTAAAGTCTATAAGGCAGTCTTTAAGTGCTTTCTGAGTTCCAAATGAGCTTAAATGATATTTATAATGGCAGACTCCATTGACAGAACATCAACTCAGAGAAAATTATGCATATAGGATTACTAATTATTTTGTAGGCCCCTTAATGCTTGCATGATTGCTTGGTAGTGGAAGACCGGAGTTGCTTTTCTTTCTTTCCTTTTTATTTTTGTCTTTTTCCAAATGAGCTTATCTTATTTATGTATGATTATTCACTATGTGCATTTTATAGGTGAGCCCCTTTTTTCTTTTTTTTGGAAAAGACTAATTTATAGGCAGTAGCTGTAAAAGATTATTTACATAAATGACTAATATTTTGAGAACCGTACTCGTCATTGAAACAGTGAAGGCAGACTCATTAAATCGAAAAATTAGATCAGATTCAATAGGTTCAACCAAATTTATATATATATTTTTAAATAGAAATAGATATCTGATTAATAGCTATTAATGATATCTAAAAAAAGATAAAAACATTATATAAAATATTATCCTTTAGCTTAGGCTATTAAGTTATTTTCCTAAAACTTTCCATTGAATTGAAGATTACATAAACTAAGATGAAAGTCGGTGCCGTTATATATGGCACAACCCAAGTGGAAGTGAATTGAGTTTTTTAAAAATTTGATTTTTAAAACTTAAGATCAGAATTTTATTGCAGTGAAATTAGAAAGGGTTTGTGAGAGTCAGTTATTAAATTTAGAACTTTCTCACAAAGCTGTTGCAAGATCAGAAAAACTCTATGAAAAATAGTTACTACATTTAGAACTACTTCACAAAGCTTATGCAAGATTAGAAACTAATTAAAACTCAGATTGTAATTTTTACAAAATATAAAAGGACATATTAGAACTTGATAAAATCACAATACAGAAATTCAGAGTTCTAAGGTTCCACAAAAATAAAGTTTATTCATGTTTAGAAACAGAAATTCATTAATAACTTTGTATTTCTGAAATAATTAACATAAGTGTAAACAAAATATAATCAAGCAACACTTTAGAAAATAAAAAAAGATAAACACAAAGATTTATAGTGGTTCGGCACTAATTCGCCTATATCTACTTCTCAAGACTCATCTTTTGAGATCCTCCACTATGTTATCTCTTTTCAAGGGTAAGAAACAAACCAACTTTACAAGGAAATAGATCAATACCTAGATCTAACCTTTGTCCCATTAGATTTCTGAAAGTTCTAGTCAACCTCTACCCTTTCTGTTTTACAGAGAATAGAAAACTCAGATCAAGATATTAGAATCTCGCACAATAAGAAGGTCGCTTGATAACTTTTTTACATTATAGCTTTTTACCTTAAGCTATTACACAAATGTTTTTCGTTTAATCAACTTCTAATCTATACCAGATTACAATAATCTATATAGACAGAGAGAAACGCAATTATAAGTACAACAAAAAATAGATTTTGAAAACAAAAAGAAGTTCAGAACTGTTCTTTAGAAAAAATTGTTATCAGATTTCTTTTCTCTTTGAAAAATATATCTCGAAGAAAATAGATGAAAAGAAATGAAAAGGGGTTAAAGAAAAAGCTTTGAGAAATCTAAAACTTTGAACAATTACTCTTACTCTTGCAAAAAACATCATGTTTTCGAAAGAGGAAAAATATATTTATAAAAGGGATGAAAATCCAATTATAAATGAAGTTGAGATTTAGCTTTAATGAACAAAGAATATTTATGATATTTGAAAATCAAAAGTCAATGCACAAGTAACTTTTGTGGAAGCTCATTTAATGGTTATCAAAAATATTTTTTCCAAAATCTTTTCCATTTAGGTAGCCATAGACAAAAGTGCAATGATTTGAGCTTTTTCCTTTTCAAGCATTTGTTGAGAATATTTTCAGAAATAATTTTAAGATAAGAAAAATATTTTATACTTAAAGGAATTTTCTCTCCATCCTATAATATTTTCTAAAATTTAATAAAATACTAATCACTAAAAGATCTTTAATAATTTTCAGGGTCTTAAATAAAAAATCTTCAATAACTTCAATATATAAAATTTATGTATAAAATAATTTTAGCACATATAAAAATATTAAATTTATTTATTTTTTATAATCATCAAAATCTTAGGATAAAATTGACCCTTGAACTAATAATGAATTACCCTCCCTGCTTCTTCAATTACTGTCAAATATAGATATCGATTAACTGACAAGTCATAAATAATATATCCCTTTTTTTTTTTTTTTTTTTTTTGGTCAGTATAGATTCAGAAAAGCCCATCACCGACAAGTTACGTAATAAAATTAGAAGGTGCATGATAAAATTAGAAGGTTCTAAATAAATAAAGACAAACTATCAAAAAGTAGTTCCCTAGCCATAAATCATTAAACGATCGAACTAAATTTATCATATTTGAAATTTTACGTCCTTTAAAAATATCATTAAATTTGTTTAAGGCTTTGTTTATTTTCGTGAAATAATTTGCAGAAAATAATTTTCTGAAAATAAAATATTTTCTTGGAAAACATTTTCCTTGAAAAATATTTTCTTGGAAAACATTTTTCTTGAAAAATATTTTCCAAATGACTTATTTTCCGTTATTTGATTGTAATATTGAAAATTAGTTAAAAATATTAAAGTCTTTATCTCATAAGACCATAAAAAATATTAATAATAATAGAAATTTTATAATTTAAAAATTTTATTGTTAAATATGAAAAGAATGAAAAGAAATATAAATTATGAAAATCGCCAATGGCCGGTGGTGGTGGCCGCTGGTGGTGGTAGTCGGTGATAAATGATGACCGGTGGTAGTGGCTATGATGATTAATAAATTTAAAAATATGGATTTATAAAGTTCGCCGATATTCGAAAATGTTTTACTCTCTTGAAAATAGAAAGTTGTTTTTCTTAAAAAATGATTTAATTTTTCTTTGACCAGAAAAATATTTTCTGTTAACTTATTTTCCTGAGCGCTCTAAACAATAAAAAATTATGGAAAATATTTTCCTGCAAATTATTTTTCAGAAACAAACGGAGCCTAAATTACAATAAATTATTGAATAAATTATCTATATTACTCTTAATTTAATATTAATTCTCTTAGAAAACTATTAAATATTAACTCGAACTGAACCATAGTCCGATTCGTAGTTAAACCTATCGAACCGATGGATTCAGTATGATCATCAGAACCATGAGTAGTACAAGCCCTCAAAAGCTCTTTTTTTTTTCTTTTTTTTTTTCTCTATATACATGCAATGGTATAAAGATATAGTTTACAGTACTGCAATTTAAATAATTTTTTAATACAAATTATAAATTATTACAAACTATAAAACGCATTCACAACAACCTGCAACTGATAAAATAATTATTTAGGCGAAGCATTCAAGCAAAGACCTTAAATGCTTAACTACGGATAGAAAAGTACATATTCAACATTTTTCCTTTGGCCAGAGAGGAATACTTTTATTAAAACAGTAAAGGCTCAACAACAATCATAGATTAAATCTAATTTGGAGGGGAATTCCAAACCTGAAGACCCACACTCAAAATAAGTCATTCTTATAACACCATGGACAGCCCTATTTGCTTGTCCGTGAATTCAAATACAGTCGGCATTTAGCCAAAATTTATATAGTCTTTTGGAAGTTAATGTGTAAAAGTTTATTTCCTGCATAGCATATTGAAAATTTAGTGTTACATGATCTTAACATGGTAGATTTACTTTTTTTTTTTTTTTTTTTTTTTCAATAAGGATTCAACATTTAGAATCAGATTATAAATAAGAATTTCGTTTTATTTATGCTTTTTCTAATCAAATATGAATCAATTGCCTTTCGCTGTGGTAATGGGTTTAATATTGTGTATCAAAGATTACTCGTAATACTACCTAATCTTTAATTTAAATAGAAATAGAAATAGAAATAGAAAAAGAAAATAAATTAAATGCTACGTGTAATTTTTGAAATTTAAAATATGAGATCTTATTTGCTATTCAAGTGAATTTCATTTGCTTTAGACCCGTTCAAACTTCAACTTTCATAGGTGAGTTTCAAGGTTTGGAAACAATTGGATAAAAGGAAAAACTGGGTGTATGAATTTATTCATATATATAAATAATTATTAGTCTTTTTATGTATGCGTTGCATGTTGACTATACTTGATACATACTCATTCAATTTTTTATGTCATTACTTACTTTTACTTGTTATTTATACTCATTTTTATTTTTAATATTAAATATTGATTATAATTTTTATCTTGTATTATTTAGATTTTTATAATTTTAAAATAAAATTTCATATGAAATTAATATAAATATAGTGATTAATTAATAAAACAGCAATAAGTATATGCACACACTTTAATTCAATGTACATCATCATTTATCTAAAATTCATATATGTACAATTTTACAATACCACTTAAAAAATACATTTCAATATATATAGATATAAAAATAAAATATTATATATAATTTAAAATTAAACTGTTTGTCATCCCACACAAACATATTCATTTATTTAAAAATAAATAAAATTTTAAAAGTAAACATTTAAAAATTTTGAAAAGATTAATTATGTATTATTTTATTTGAAAATTTATTTTATTAAGAGACTATCAAAAATCTCATTATTGTCCCTCTATTTCATATTTATATATAATATAAAAAATGATTTTTTGATTAAATGGAAATATTTTTAACAATTCAATAAAAAAAATGGTAATAATCATTTAAAAACCTTTATAGATTGGATTGGTGTTTGAGTATACCCATGACCGAATATAAACAAGTCTTGTCTTAAATAAAATTGAGAAAAACATTTCCAAGCACTCAGTGTGGATAAACATGTGTCAAGCTTATCTAATAAAGACATGCGATGCGATAAATAAGGGACTGACGTCATTTAACTAAAATAATTGAACATCTAATAATAGATGATGACAAAATTTTGAAGTGACAATTAATTATTGACTTGGTAATTGATAGGTACATATACGAGGTGTTGACAAGTAATATACCTAAACCACCATGACTTGAACTTATTTATGTGGTTATAGGTTCAAGTTTCCAGAACAATATTTCTAATACTTAAATGGGTAGATGCAAGCAGGATACCTGTGTGCATCCATGGCTAAATTCATTTAATGTAGTACATAATGGATAACGATATTTAAAAACTCAAACTTATATAAAATTAGTCGACAAACCACGTTTCGCACGTGGATATTTAAATATTTATTTTAATATTTGTTGTAGTTTATTATATTATTATTTTTGAAAAATTATTATAAATTATCAAATTATTAAGAAAAACAATGAAAACTCTATTTAAAATAATTTAATAATGGGTAATATCAAAATAATTTGTGTTAAAGAAAATTATGGCATTTTCTGTAATAGCATGACATAACCAAAGCGATTGTGTCTTTAAACATAACCAAAGCGAAAATTCAAAAAAAAAGTATTTTTTTTTAAATGCAGGAAAATAGGCTAAACCTGAAAATAATCAAATAAATAATATACAGCAATTGTTGAGGGATGAACACAGCCAAAGCTTCTCCAATATCATTCCTCATAGTCATAAAAAAAAGATGCAAAATCTTGATAAAAGAGATGAAGAAAGCAAAGGAAAATTATGATGAGAAAGAAAAACAAAGCAAACCGTGAAGGATAACACATTACCTAAATATCAGATATAGCTAGATTTTAGGTTTATTCAAAAGTTAAGATAGCTGATTATATTGGATAATTAGATTAGATTAGCTTTCATTAATATATATTAAATATTATATTGAAATAAATTAATTAAGTTTGCCAATCAAAATACGGGAAAATAAGAAAAAACTTAAAATTTAAAAAAAAATAGAATGTTGAATGGAGAGAACGCCTTCAAAATTCTTTTTGATTTAACTTTCGTGTGTGTATATATATATATATATATATATATTTGAACCTGTCATGGATAATTTTACAAACCATAATCATCCCAACCCTATTTCTAATTATTTGAATCGGGAATAAACAAATCAAGTACCGCAAAATACCATTGGAGTTCCTTATTCAAATGCAAATTAAGTATTTTTAATTAAAATATAAAAAATAATAAATCCATTAAGACCACTAACTTCTCAACTTGTTGATGATAGAAAAATCATACAAGGGAAACCACAAAAAACGCATATGCATAATATACAGGTAAAACCATAGAGGTACAAAAGTATAAATCAAAGTTATGGAATCATAAATAACTCTTAAGCAAACGAAATCAACACTTATTTTGATTTTACTTCCACGCAATATTTTCTACACCAACAGCACCTGCTTTATCGAAAACACACTATTTTTCTCTACAATCTTCTATTGTGTGACCTAAACTATTTCTTTAGAACTGTCTGTATGAATAAACGGCTATTAAGAGGGAAAACGAAAATAATAATAAGAGGGAAAACTAAAATAATAAAAAGACTAATGTTTAGGTTTAGTCTAAACGTCTCTTATATATTTTTTCAATTAAAGTTAATATTAATAAAAATAATTTATAAATAAATAAATAAATAAATATATATATATAGTCACGTATTTCAATATTAACATTGCATTTAATTAACCTCTTAATTAGTTTTAAATAATACAGACACAATAAGGATCCACAATCATAAAATTAATAAGGCTACCTCATAATAATAATGTATTTATACAACTAGTAAAGTATTATTATAATAAATTATGAATTATTCCACTAAAAATTCATAATTGAACTCCTTATTAATTTCAAATCTCCTAACATTAAAATATGGGAAAAATTATTATTTCGACCCTATATATTTGAAAATATAACTAATCCATCCCTTTATTTCAAAAAATGCATTTTGTAGTCCCTTAGTTTTGTGTCGGTTAAATTATTCCGTCCTTCCGTCCTAATTTAACCCTTTTCACCGTTTATTCAATAAGAAAAGACCTAAATAACCTTATAGTAAAAGAACAAAGCGAAGACAAAAAAAGGAGAAAACAAAGCCGTTTATTCCTCCCTCCCTCTCTCTCTCTCTCTCTCTCTCTCTTTCAACTGTGTCAAACGAAGATGTTGAAGCCGAACTGATCGAGTCGTAGAAAGGCGTCACAGGAACTCGTTCGTGTCGTCGAGCCAATGGATTGGCGGAGTGGATGTCCGATAGCACGTGACACAGAGGACTGTAGCGTCAGCCTCGCAATCTCCATCTCCATCTTTTTCTTTACTTCTATCGCAGCAATTTTCCAACTCATAATCTGAGTCTATTTCCACTACCGGGCACCTCACGTGTTATATGTACACACTGTCTCTCATTCTTGTTAGCTATTTTTTCATTTCGTTTTGCATATTGATCCTCTACTTCACGTTAATTTTTCAAAAAAAAAAAAAAAAAATCTCATATTTTTCAGGTTTGCTTCATATCTGCCAGATCTTTCTTTCAACTATTAAATGAGCTTTCTTCTACTCTAACATATTCACTTTCTTCAAACTTATTCTTCAAATCAAAACCCAAACCTAAAATTGATTCTCTCTCCTCAAACTTGATTCTTCAAATCAAAATCCAAAATTAATTCTTGATTTGTTGAATTGTTATTTACCCAGTAAAAGAGTTGCTCAATTGTTACCCAACAATTTTTTTTTTTTTTTTACTTGAAATCTCAAAAGTGGCATTATCATGAGGGCTCTTGAGCAAAGTGGATGGAGCTTCAATTGAATTTTATCACGGAACAAGATTATCGGTTCCTCTTTACATCGTCAGTATTTGTTGCTTTTTGTGTGTTAGGGGTACTTTTGTCTTTATCTTCTGTTCTCTTTCTTCAGATTGATATTTTCTTATGGAATAAACCGAAAAATGGGCTTAATTAAGATTGAAGGACGGAATAATTTCACGGAAAGAAAATCAAGGACTACAAAATGCATTTCTTGAACAAAAGGATGGATAAGTTGTATTTTAAATCATACAGGGAAGAAATAGTAATTTTTCCTAAAATGTATAAATTTTTCCTGTCAAAATTACAAATACTTGTCAATTAAATTAAATTACCGACTATTTAATTTAATTGAAAATTTAATTCTTCAAAAATTTCACTTAACTTATTTAATACGTCGGATACAAAACTAATAAATTTCTCAAGAGGTATCATCAATTTTTATACCGAGACGCGGACTATTAATAAATTGATATTTCATAATGTAAATTATGATTGACTAATTCAATGAGTTTATTACTTAGGTGTTGAAGCCACCAAATAAATCTCGTACAAAGTTAAAAATTAACTGTAGAAAATGGCGAGCAAGGTCAAATCCACAAAGACTAGACATTGATAATATTCTTTTAAAAACCAAAAAAAATTAATAAAAACAATATAAGGGAGGGGTTTTTAATTGCAAAAGCTGAATTTAAAGTAAATGAAACAAAAAAAAAAAAAAAAGAGAAAATCAATTAAAGAAATAATTCTAGCCAAATGTCATCTCTATGCTAGTTCAATAGTATTAATCATGGATGCGGTTATTAACTCACTAATCAAATCAATAAATCGGTTACAATTATCAAAAATGCTTTTTGAGTAAACAACACAAGTTATGAATAATCCTTTACTAATAAATAACCCTTGGCACGCATCTAGGATTCAATTTATTGAAAGCATTAGAAATGAACAAGACCCAATTCTAACTAATAAATCACAAACATAGTTTATTCAAATTAGATTATTCACCTCCTTAATATAACTTAAAAATCTAGTTCTTGTCAAGTTATATCATTTGCTACAAATGTTAACTTCAAGCAATCAATTACGGGTTTGATCTAATCAACTAGCTTTTTATTTTTCTAATTAACCAGCTTTTTATTTTTCTAATTAACCGAATAACTGGCTATGTTATCTAGTTAAACAGTATAATAAACATCCACCAACAGAAACCAATGAGTAAAGGAAGTAAATCAATATTGAAGAATTAAAATGAACAAGAAAAAGAATAACAAGATCTCACAACACTATTGTAGAACTAAGCACTTGGATGAAATCTTAAACTGGAATCAAAAATGAGTTTTTTATCTGTTCATGGCTGCTTTTTTTTAGTTTTTTTACAGAAATTCCAGGAAAATAAAACAAATACTGAATCAAACTAAAAAAAGACTACAACTCCCAAAAACTACTCTCCGCTTTCAGGAACTCTATATTGCTTTTAACCTCCCTTTCAAATGAGCCAAAAGCGACCCAATAATACAGCAAACCTTCCTTAACTGTCAAATTATAAAAAGGAAATAAATCTCATAAAAAAATCAGATTACCTTGCAAAGTGAACATAATTTCCAACAAATATATGACAATATAATGACTTAACAAATTCTTCCACACTTATCACTTGCTTGTCCTGAAGCATTAGCTCAACACTCAATTCATTAATCAGTTCAAAAGGAAAATCACCCAACTTTTCACAACCTTTAAAACTATTCTTGGAAAAACAAACTTTAATACAAAGCAAAGATAACACAATTAGCATATCTGAAATCCACAAACAATAAAAGAGTTGAATTTAAATTCTTTTAAACAAAAAGAACAAGGCTTGAGCATTCTCATAAAATACATGCAATCAAAGTTTCATATGAATTAAGCCACTGCTTGAAGAATAATTTATCAACTTGCCAAGTCACAAAGCCTTACACAAAAGCATACAATAAACAAGAATAGAGGTGCTAGAATTTTATTATTTTTAGAGCACTTTTTGGCTTGCTTGAAAGTCAATAGCCTTTTGGGGCGAGGGCCAATATTTGTGATACCCACACCCTGCTACTTGGATTCACAAACTCAGTGGCTACTAGCTCTACTCTTATCCATTACCAGACAGTGGAGTAAAAATGTAATTGGCTTGTGCTCTTTATTCAGATAAGAATAGACTGATTCCTTTTTTTTAGCAACCTCAAATTTAGCAGTCAAACACATAATGCCCTTTTTTTTTTTTTTTTTTCCTAACAGATTACATAAATATTCTAAGTGCAATGGTTATGTATTTTATCAAGAAAATTTAAGCATTTATCTTCTTTTGATTCAAGCCTCCAAAATTTATGTCAAAAGGAATAACTAAATTCAACAATTTATTCAATGTGGACAAGAGACAACAGCTAACCAAGTTAAATTCACTAAACTAATCAAGAATGTCCGTCAAGATAATTAAAAGATCATTCTAAGTCAAGATAAAAATTCCTAAAAACTGATTCAATTTTTAAACAAGAATTAAAATATGGAATTCATCAAAATCTATCACCAAGCATCAACTCAAGGCAAATATAGACAATACCCAATAAATTTTTAACCAAACAACCAGCAATAATTAGGCAAATCCCAAAATAATTAGAATAAAACATTCAAGTTCTAAATCATTTAAGCTATAAATCCTTTTCCCCCACGCTTAATCTCACATTGTCCCAGTGTGAAATCAAAACAAGCATTTCAATGCAAGGAGAGAAGGAAAAAAAAAAAAAGAAATAAAATAAAAAAAAATTAAGG
This sequence comes from Jatropha curcas, assembly GCF_041381405.1. Lineage (NCBI taxonomy): Eukaryota > Viridiplantae > Streptophyta > Magnoliopsida > Malpighiales > Euphorbiaceae > Jatropha > Jatropha curcas. The sequence continues at coordinate 17,990,403 of NC_143157.1, forward strand.
GCAAGAAAACGTCCCTAAATCATTGGATTTCTTGCGATCTGGAGTTGGATCACAGTTGGATCGGGGCAAGGCATGACTGTCGTTTGGTACAGATTTATTGGACGTCGCTTCATAGTAGCTCTGTTATTAGTGGAGAGAGACTATTCATGGCCGATGATCGAAAAGATGAAGAAAAAATCATTGCTGCGAGAGAGTAAAGGCGAGTTGAGAGGCTGAAGTCTGATGGCGATAACGGGAGGAGAGCAAAGGTTTGTGGTTTTACCCATATGAATAAAATGCTGTCATATTTAGCATAGAGAGTTAAATGAAAATAACCAAATAGTCCCTGCAAATATCTAGACTACTCCTCACGGGGCTCCTCAAAAATTAACCACCATTAAAGTTCAACTCCGTAAATTCACACATCTCTGCTCAAAATTGAATCAAAACACAGAGTGAGGGAAAATTATTGGGAGAAGAAGACTGAAAAAAATTAAAAACTAAAAATAAATAAATAAATAAATAAAATAAAACACAACACAACATAACAATAAAAAATAAATAAAAGAACACAGAAAATAAATTGAAGTGCCATCGTTTTATGTTTTAGGCTAGACCTTCTTCACTCTTAAGCTTCAACAACAGGGGTCTCTAAAGAGATTTCCTCTGTTCCAGGAGACTGAAATCCCTCATAAAATGGCTTCAAATGATGCCCATTAACGTTGAAGATCTTGTTAGTTTCTAAACTCTAAACTTCCACTGTACCATGAAGAAAAATATTAATAACCACAAAAGGTCCAATCCATCTTGACCTTAATTTGCTAGGAATAACTTCAACCCTGAATGATAAAGTAAAACTTTTTGGCCAATAAAAATTGTTTTCTTGAAATTAAAATGTCATGAAAAGCCTTAGTTTTCTCCTTATAAATACGAGAGCTTTCATATGCATCATTTCTAATATCTTCTAGCTTCTGCAATTCCAACTTTCTCTCACCAACAACACTCATCTCCATATTGCATTTTTTTATAGCCCAATAAGCTCGATGCTCTAACTCTACAAGCAAATGACATGGTTTTCCAAATACCATTCGATAAAGGGAGATGCCTATAGTTGTCTTATAGGCCGTGCATACGCCCATAGAGCATCATCCAAATGCAAACTCCAGTCCTTTCGGTTAAGACTCACTATTTTCTCTAGAATTGACTTAATTTCTCTGTTTGATACTTTGGCTTGCTCGGTTGTCTGAGGATGGTAAGTAATAAAGTTTGATGAGTGACTCCATATCTCTTGAGAAGAGCTTCTATTGTCTTGTTACAAAAATGAGTTCCTCGATCACTGATGATAGCTCTCGGTGTCCAGAACCTAGCAAAAATGTTAGACTTGATAAAATCTGAAACAGTTTTAGCATTATCAATTCATGTAGCTTTAGCTTCCTCCCACTTTGAAACATAATCAGCAACAAGTAATATGTAACCATAACCAAAAGAAGAAGGAAAAGGACCCATGAAATCGATTCCCCACACATCAAATATTTCACAAATTAGAATGGGATTAAGAGGCATTTGATCTCTATGTCCTATATTTCCAGTCTATTGAGAATTAACACAAGACTTACAAAAAGTATAGGAATCACGAAACAAAGTTTGCCAATAAAGTTCACATTCGAGAACCTTAGATGTTGTTTGCTTGGGTCCAAAATGACCTCCACAAGCAAATGACAAAATTTAAGAATGGACTTAACCTCTTTATTAGAAACACACCTTCTAATAATCATCAAACTTAGTTAATTCATCAAGTAATGATCCAGTAGCTAAGGAATTGACTATATCAGCAAACCAGGGAATGCTATCATGTAAAGAAAAGAGATACTCGTCGGGAAATTAATCATTCAAAGGTAGTGCTACTTTCAATAATGGTAGTAGGTAGACCCCTTTTTGTCTTTAATTTCCAAATCAAACTCTAGCAACAATAAAATCCAACTTATCAGCCTCGGTTTAGCTTCTTTCTTCTTCAATAAATACCGCTAAGCTGTATGATCAGAAAACACAATAAACTTAGTGCCAAGTAAATAAGAACGAAATTTTTCTAAAGCAAATACAATAGTTAATAGTTCTTTTTCCGTTTTAGAGTAGTTGCATTGAGCACTATCAAGTGTCCTAGAAGCATAGTAGATGAGATGAGGTTCTTTGCCAATTCTTTGCCCAAGGACAACCCCTATGGCGTGATTGTTAGCATCGCAAATTATTTCAAATGGAAAATTCCAGTTTAGAGCTTGAATAATAGGGGCTGAAATTAGCTTTTCTTTGAGTATGTCAAATGCTTGATTGCAAGCTTCATCAAACTCGAAAGTTATATCCTTTTGCAAGAGTCGACATAAGGGTTAAGTGATCTTTGAGAAATTCTTGATAAACAGCCGATAGAAACTTGTATAACCAAGAAAAAATGGACTTCTCGCACATTCACAGGGTAAGGTAAAGACTTTATAACATCTATCTTTGCCTTATCTACCTCAATACCCTCTGCAGACACAATATGTCCCCAAATAAGCCCTTGTTTAACCATAAAATGACATTTTTTATAGTTAGAACTAGTGTAGCCTCTAAGCATCATTTTAAAACTTTTGTAAGATTTTCCAAAAACTCACCAAAAGAATTAACATATACTGTAAAGTCATCCATAACAACTTCTATGATATTCTCTACATAATCTGAAAAGATGCTTACCATACACCTTTAGAATGTGGCGGGGGCATTGCAAAGCCCAAAGGGGCATCTGCCAATAAGTGAAAGTTCCAAACAGATAAATAAATGTTGTCTTCTCTTGGTCTTCCGGTGCAACTGGAATCTGATAGAAACATGAATATCCATCAAGACAACAATAATGAGTTCTACAAGCAAACCTTTCAAGCATTTGGTCGATGAACGAAAGTAGGAAGTGGTCATTTCTAGTTGATGCATTTAATTTTCTGTAATCAATGCAAACCCTTCATCTGTTTTGAACTCGGGCAGGTACCAACTCACCATCAATGTTCTCTACCACGGTGATACCCATTTTCTTAGGTACTACCTGAATCGGACTCACCCACTTGCTATCCAAAATCAGATAAATAACACCAACATCCAAAAGCTTTACTATTTCTTTCTTGACCACCTCCATCATAGGTGGATTAAGACGCCTTTTTGCTTCTCTTCTTGGCTTGTTGTCTTCCTTTAGCAAGATCTTGTGCATACATGTGGATGAGCTTATCCCTTTTATATCCGCAATGGTCCATCCAATTGCACTTTTATATTTTTTTTAGAACCTGAATTAACCTCTCTTCTTCCTCCTTAGTGAGTTTATTAGAAATTATTACTGGAAGGGTGTCTCCTTGGCCCAAAAATACATATTTTAAATGTTGGGGCAACGACTTTAACTCCAATTTTGTTGCTTGCAAAATAGAGGGTAGAAGAGTAGGGTGAGATTTCGGTAAGCTAGAAAGAGGGCCATTGCTCACCTTGGGTCCTTGCATCTCCAATGCAAATACTACTTCCCACAACTCATCTTCAATCACAAACTTCTTTTCAAGTTTACAAAGTTTGTCCGGGTATAAATCATTACATAGCACAACTTTAAGCTTGTCATCATTACTTAAACAAATGTTTTTTCAGTAAATGGTTCAATAACATCTATGCTGAAAACAGAAGAAATATCATTTGGAGATTTCATGACATCATAAACATTAAATTTAATCACCTCACCATCAAATTCCATGGTCAATGTTCCATTATACACATCTATCTTTGTTCTAATGGTGCTAAGGAAAGGCCTTCCAAGTAAAATATTAGATGAAGTGAAGGATTTATCATCTTCCATATCCAAAACATAAAAATTAGCTGGAAAAATTAAACCATTAACTTGTGCTAAAACATCTTCCAACACTCACTTGGGGTATACTACTGATCTATAAGTAAGTATAATAACGACCTCGGTTTCTTTTAAAGGACCAGTGTTTAATGATAAATAAATTGAAAAAGACATTACATTTGTTGATGCTCCTAAATCACACATAAGACTTCTATCCCTACATTTTCTATTTTGCAAGATATGGCAAACATGCCTTTGTCTTTGCACTTTTAAGGTAAATTACTTTGAAGGATAGCGGAAATATTTTCTCCCATATTTATTTTCTCATATCCATTTAATTTCTTTTTATTAGTGCACAATTCTTTAAGAAATTTTGCATACCTAGGTATTTGCTTGATTGAATCAAGTAGGGAAACATTCATCTTCACTTTTCGAAATATGTCAAGAAATTCATTCTCTACTTTTTCCTTTTTAGACTTGGCAAGTCTTTGAGCAAAAGGAGGTTGAAATTTTAGAATTTTTGGCTTTTCAGGTGCAACGTCACTAAGTGGCTCGATTATCTCCACTTCCTCCTCCGGTACCAAGCTATGCTTGCATTTCTTTTCGGCTAAAATTTTTAGCTCTTTACCACTTCTCAAAGTAATTGCACTTGCATTTTGTTTTGGGTTCATAATGGTTTGAGATGGCAATTTTCGTTGAGACTCTAACTGGCCCAATGAAGTGGCTAATTGGCTAACTTAGTTCTCCAAATTTTGGATGCTTATTCTTGTCTCTTGTTGGAATTGGACGGTGTTTGTTGCAAGTGTTTTCACAATTTCTTCAAGACACATACCTGAAGAGCCTTATTCATTTTGAGTTGGTCTATTTTGAAATTTGAAGGTCTAGGTCCACAGCTGAAATTTGGATGGTCTCGCCAGCTTGAATTATAAGTATTTGAATACGGATCATATTTCCGCTGAGATGGACCTGGAAAATTTCCAGGAGCATTGGCTTGTTCTTGACCATCTTCTTGTAAAGTTGGACACATGTTTGTAGGATGTCCAGTATAGGCACCAATTCGGCTTATTTTCACCCGTGGTACGTCAACTATAGGTCATATCACTTTATCGTTCCTAAACTTCAATCTGTCACTTAAAAATCCCTCAATTATTATTTGAATAACATAAAAATATTTTTTCCTATGGTCAGCAAGTTAAAACTGATGTAGAGGGACCTTAAAATGTGTATTTCACAAATCCCAACCAGTGACACTCCTCTTTTTTTTTTTTTCTCATTCTTTCACAGCTTCTTTTATCATTTAATTCTCTTTATTTTTAATTAGGAAACAATTTTATTATTAAAGAATTATAAATTTATGATTTAATTATGTGATTAATTTTATTGTGAGATAAATACTTTAAAATTAAGAATAAGCATTAAAAATTAAAAATTTAAATTTTACTAATCCTTCTTTCCATTTTATTTTTTATTTTTACAAGTATCCTTGCACTAATATTGGCTACTTTTCTTTTTTAGAAATATAATTAATTTCTTAACACTCTAATATATTAATATTTAATTAACTTATTATTAATAATTTTTTATTCAATTCTTTATAGAAGTGACATCTATTATTAATATAATTATTCAAATTATATTAATTAATTTTTCTTAATTTTTATGGAAACAGAAACATGCATATTTTGTGGAATGGAGGGAATAAATAACAAAATATTTTTAATTTCTTTTAGCAAATGTATTAATATTCTAAAATGAAGATTGTGTGGATAAAAAAATATTATATGTTGAACTTAATTAATTGAAGTTTGTTCTAAATTTTGACATTATATAATAGAAAAGGATAAATTAAGTAAAAAACATGTCAACTTATGTTAGCTTTTTTATTCAATTATAATTGTTTAGTTAATGTAGAATTTTTTGTTCAGTTGTTTAATCTGTTTATGTCAGCTTTTGACTGACTTATGACTAGAAACCGGTGAAATATATTTTTATGTTACCCCAATAATAGTTGAGGAATTTTTAAGTGATAAATTGAAGTTGAGAGATAGGAAAGTGATAGGGCTATAGTTCGGGACGACAAGTGAAAATAAGCCGCATAAATCCCACAAGTTTTAACTTGTTGCCCATTACCTACAACCAAATTCTGAACCAAAGATGTCAGTTGGTTAATTCTGAAACATTTACCTCATTAACAAGTCTTGTAGGTTCTTGACGAGACCCGAATTGTTGAGAATTGGCAGCCGTAGTAAAAATTAATTCTCTTGTGACTTGAATTGCTCCACCACTGGCTGCATCCATCACTTGCCTCTCCCAGTACTCATATAAAGTTTCATTATCCTTTTGTCTACTCCCACAGATATCCCTCCTTATACTGGCAGCTCGTGAAGTAATGGATCCGGAAGACAAATAAAATAGAAATTTCTTGGCTGCATCAGGTAAAGACAATGGAAAAGCTCTCGATTTAATTTGATCTTTAGATATTCCTTCAGGTTTCATTGTAGGCAAACTATATGAAACTCCTTCAAATGTTTACGAGGGTCTTCGTTTGGCAATACTTTAAAAGTGGGTAATAAATGAATTAAACCCGACTTGAGTTCAAACACTGCCTCCGAAGCTGGATATGTGATGCAAAGAGGCGGTTGATTAACAAGAGGTGTTGCTAATTCCCTCAAAGTCATCTCTTTCACCATCTCTACTTCTGGTTCAGATTTACTTGAAGTTTCAGAAGTTTCAGAAACAATGGCTTCTCCAGGTGTTGAGGTATTTAGTAGAGAAGATTTTTTTTTTTTTCTTGTTTCGCTTCTTTTCTCCATCATTTGGCGGTCTTCTTTATCTCATCTCAGCGTCATATTGGAGTGAGTTCACTTGTACGATCAGATATAGTCATGAAAAAATACAAATAATTAGCGGCGGTCCCACGGCGCCAAAATTTGATAGGTGTTGAAGCCATCAAATAAATCTTGCTACCAAGTTATAAATTAACTGTAGAAAATGGTGAGCAAGGTCGATTCCATAGATACTAGAGATTAATAATATTCTTTTAAGAACCAGAAAAATTAATAAAAACAATTTAGGGGAGTTTTTAATTGCAAAAGCTGAATTTAAAGAAAATAAAACAACAATAATAAAAATAGAGAAAATCAATTAAAGAAATAATTCCAGCCAAAGGTCATCTCTGTGCTAGATCAATATGTTGATTATGGATGCGATTACAAACTTACTAATCAAATCAATAAATTTGTTACAGTTGTCAAAAATGCTTTTGACAATTTTATCTTTTCGTAAAATTTGATTAAAGAACACAACATGTTATGAATAATCCTTTACTTACAAATAACCCTTGACATGCGTCTAGGATTTAATTTATTGAAAGCATTAGGAATGATAAAAACCGATTCTAACCAATAAACCACAGGTGTAGTTTTTTCAAATTAGATTATTTACCTCCTTAATATAACTTAAAAATATGTTTCTTGTCAAGTTATATCAATTGCTATAAATGTTAACTTCAAACAAACAATTACGGGTTTGATCTAATTAACTAGTCTTTTATTATTTTAATTAACTGAATAACTGGCCATGTTTTCTAGTTAAACAGTATAATAAACATCCACCAAAAGAAATCAATGAGTATAAAAGGTAAATCAATATTGAAGAATTAAAATGAATAAGAAGAAGAATAACAAGGTCTCACAACATTATTGTAGAACTAAGTGTTGGATTTAATTTTCTATTGTGGGCTTAATATGTAAAATTAAATATGTACAGCAGTCTAATTGTAAAGTCAATTTCAAATGTGGTCTTGATTGTGAATAATTGACTATTGAGGTATCAACTAATTATAGATATTAAGTGTAGAGACCATTATATAATTCCTATTTCGTTAAAGGACCGAAATAGGAATTGTACTAACCCTACAGGTATATAAAGGTCGTGGTCCCCAGAGGAGTTGAATACGATTCAGTTTTACGTTCCTTTCGTATTGCTTCCGCTAAATCGATTCTTCAATTCTCTAGAAGGCTGCAAACCTAATTCTATACATCAAGATCGACGAACAACGATGTCAGGTACGCAACCTTTTCTTATTCAATCTATTTTGTTGAATCTAGTGGTTTGCACGATCTAGGTCATTATTGAATCATTTTGAGATTAATTCTTAACAAGTGGTATCAGAGCCTTGTGCATAATTGCTAGATTTTAGATTGATTTTCGTAATGTTTTTTTTTTTTTTTCCCTACTGTTTACGGATAGAGGGTTTTGTTTAATAAAAAAAAAAAAAAAAACAGTATAGGTTTGTGAATTTTGATCGAAATTTTGGCTTGAGTATAATGAAATCTCCATTGTTGAACAAAGATTTGTTTTGGCCTATTTTTCTGGTTTCTTTGGAGAGAGTCGGCGGCTGTGTTTTTTTTTTCCGTCTCTGATAGTTTTGGTTTTAAGGTTAGGGATGGAAAATTACGGTTAGGTCCCTGGAAAATTTCATATTAGTCCTTTAATTTTCTGTAATTTCATATTGGTCCCTTAATTTTCTGTAACTTCATATTAGGTCCCTAAATTTTCTGTAACTTCAGATTAGGTCCCTAAATTTCCTATAACTTCAGATTAGGCCCCTAATCTTCTGTTTTTCGTATTAGGCCCTTAAATTTCTGTTTTCTTTCGTTTAGACCCCAAACTTTATTTATTCAAATTTATTTAGTCCAATTTTATAACTTAGTCTCTAATTTAGTGACTTAAAGACTAGATTATAATTTTTTTTTTTGGACTAAATAATTTTAGATTATTAAATATTTAGACAATCAATTCATTTAATTGCAATTGTTTTGTTTTAATTACAATTAAATGATTTAATTTGTCGACTTGAGATTAAATTTTGGAGTGATTAAGTCCCTATTGTGTTTGATATTTGTTAAAATAAATTGATTTGATCAATAAGTCACCAAAGTGACCTCTATTGCTTGAATTGATTTATTTTAGAATATTAGACAGGTGTATTAGAATTCGTTGCGGATAGTTAATCGGCCCAAAGGAAGGTTGCTATCTGGCTGAGTTTTGAATACATGTTTGGCAATAAATATGTGATAATTGTTTGATTATTTTCCATGACAATGATATATCGGCCCAAAGGAAGATTTATTATTTGTCAGGACTATGTTATCAATATTTGATTGCTGCATTGAGATACTAATTACAAGTTAATGTTTTACATCCAAAGATGAGAATATTAATGTTGTGTCTGTATCTTATTTCCATTTTTTGATCTCTACTTATGTGAATTGTTTCATTTGTGGATTGTGAGCTTATACTTATCTATTTGTTTATTTTCTCTGATGTCAGCTAACATGTCATTTAATCCTGATTGTGTCCCTAAACTTGAGGGATCAAATTTTGAGTCTTGGAAATCAGATATTATGATCTTTCTGGGCTGTATGGATTTGGATCTTGCATTCAGGATGGACGAACCTGCTCCTCTTACTGATACGAGCACTGATGTTCAAAGGGTTCAGTATGAGAAGTGGGAGCGTTCTAATCGCTTAGGTCTAATGATCATGCAGAAAGGAGTCCCAGAACATGTTCGAGACTCTATCTCAGCTGAAAAGAACAATGCTCAAAACTATCTTGCTGAGCTGGAGAGGGCTTATGTCAAGAATGACAAAGCCGAAGTGGGAACACTTTTAGGAAAATTAACCTCCATGAAGTTTGCTGGCAATGGTGGTGTTCGGGAGCATATTCTTAGCATGTCTCAGATTGCAAAGAGACTGAAGGCGCTGGGTATGGCTTTACCAGATGACCTTTTAGTCCATTTGGTTATGAATTCTCTTCCTTCTCAGTATGGACAAATTAGGACTTCCTATAATTGTCAGCCGAATAAATGGACTCTTAACGAGCTCATTTCTCATTGTGTTGATGAGGAGGAAAAGATGAATTCTAACAAAAGAGAGAGTGCACATTTTGTTTCTTCAGCTGGGAAGGGTAAGAACAAGAAAAGAAAGAGGCCTTCTGCAAAGCCTGTTGAAAAGGCTATTGAGAAACCTGCTGCTGCTACTGCTGTAGATCCAGTACAAAAGAAGCCTTATGTGCCAAAATGCTTCTTTTGTGGAAAGACGGATCACTTGAGAAAGGACTGTCCTAAATTTGCTATTTGGCTTGCAAAGAGGGGTAAGTACCTTGTTTTAGTCTGTTGTGAAGTTAATTTAACTTCAGCTCCTAAAAACACTTATTGGATGGATTCTGGTGCTACCGCTCATATAAGTGTTTCATTGCAGGGCTGCCTCAACTACAGAAAGCCAACTGACGGTGAAAGATACGTCTATGTGGGAAATGGCGATCTGGTTGAAGTAGAGGCAATTGGACATTTTAGATTATGTTTAAGTACTGGCTATTTTTTGGATCTTATAGATACTTTTGTTATTCCCTCTTTTAGAAGGAATTTGATTTCTGTTTCCTTTTTGGACAAATCTGGTTTTCATTGTTCTTTTGGAGACAGTGTATTCACTTTATCTATGAATTCAAAAGTTTTGGGTACTGGTTGCTTGAATGAATGTGATAATCTATATATGTTAGACATTGATACTAGTTATCATGAATCCCTGCATGTTACTACAAGAGGTACCAAAAGAAAGTTGAATATTGATAACTCAGCTGTACTTTGGCATAGACGTTTGGGTCATTTATCCAAATCGAGAATTGAGCGTCTTGTTTCTGATGGTATCTTAGATACACTTGATTACACAGGTTTGGATTCTTGTATTGAGTGTATTAAAGGAAAACAGACTAAACAAAAGAGACTAGGTGCCATTCGGTCATCCAATGTTTTAGAACTGATTCATACAGATATTTGCGGTCCATTCCATATTGCAACTAGAAATGGCCAAAGATATTTTATATCATTCATTGATGACTATTCTCGTTATGGTTACTTATATCTCATTCATGAAAAATCTGAGTCTTTGGACGTGTTTAAATCTTATAAAGCCGAAGTTGAAAATCAACTAGGAAAGAAGATTAAATCTGTTCGATCTGACCGTGGTGGTGAATATTATGGTAAATATGACGGTTCAGGCGAACAACGTCCAGGACCTTTTGCGCTTTTCCTACAGGAATGTGGAATTGTCCCTCAATATACAATGCCTGGTACTCCCAGCATGAATGGTGTATCTGAGAGACGTAATAGGACTCTTATGGATATGGTAAGGAGTATGATTAGTCATTCTACTTTACCAGAGTCTCTTGGGGGTGAAGCGTTAAAGACAGCAGCTTATCTTCTCAATAGGATTCCATCTAAAGCAGTTGCTAAAACACCTTATGAACTTTGGACTGGACGTAAGCCTAGTCTAAAGCATCTTCATGTTTGGGGATGTCCAACTGAAGCAAGGCCTTACAAGCCGAATGAAACAAAACTGGACTCCAAAACTATCAGCAGCTACTTTGTTGGATATTCTGAGCGGTCTAGGGGTTACAAGTTTTATAATCCTACTTCCAGAACTTTTTTTGAAACGAGAATTGCAACATTTTTTGAGGATGTTGATTTTGGAGGGAGAAATAAAGAAAGAAACATTGTCTTTGAAGAGGAACCAAGTAAGGATGATTCGGTTCTCATTCCTTTTGTTGTTTCTGATAGCGTACAGACTCCAGTTGCTCCTGTCACTATTCAAGATCCAATTCAAGACAATGCTATTCTTCCTCAAGAACAAATTCAACAACCTCAAGAATTAGAGTCTGTTCAAATGCCTTTGAGGAGATCTACTAGGGAGAGAAGAAGTGCTATTCCAGATGATTATATAGTGTTTCTTCAGGAACATGAGGATACTGTAGACATGATAGATGATGATCCAGTTAGTTTCTATCATGCCATGCAGAGTTCTGACTCTCATAAGTGGATTGAGGCAATGAACGAAGAGTATAAGTCTATGCAAGACAATCAAGTTTGGGATCTTGTTCAATTACCTGAAGGAAAGAAACCCATTGGTTGCAAATGGATATTTAAAACCAAAAGGGATTCTCAAGGTAATGTGGAAAGATATAAAGCACGTCTTGTAGCAAAAGGCTTTACTCAAAAGGAAGGGATTGACTATAAAGAAACCTTCTCTCCAGTTTCTTCGAAGGATTCTTTTAGGACAATCATGGCCTTAGTTGCAAATCTTGATCTTGAGCTTCATCAAATGGATGTTAAGACTGCGTTTCTCAATGGCGACATTGATGAAACAATATATATGGTGCAACCAGAAAGTTTTATAATTGGAGATCCAAAACATCTGGTATGCAAATTAAAGAAATCCATTTATGGACTCAAGCAAGCTTCTCGTCAATGGTACTTTAAATTCAACCAAGTAATTGTCTCGTTTGGCTTTGAGGCAAATACTGTTGAAAATTGTGTGTACCATAAGTTCAGTGGGAGTAGGTTTATCTTTTTGGTCTTATATGTGGATGACATACTTCTTGCTACTAATTGTAAAGTCTTGTTGCATGAAACCAAAGTTTTTCTTTCAAAGCATTTTGAGATGAAAGATTTAGGTGAAGCTTCTTTTGTTTTAGGGATTCAGATACATCGAGACCGTTCTCGAGGTATTCTTGGATTATCACAAAAGAGCTATATTGATAAAGTGCTCAAGAGATTTGGTATGCAGAATTCTAGACCATTGGATACCCCTATTGCAAAAGGTGATAAATTTAGTAATCAACAATGTCCAAAGAGTGAACTTGAAATTCAGGAAATGCAAAAGGTTCCTTATGCGTCAGCTGTAGGAAGTCTTATGTATGTTCAAGTTTGTACTCGTCCAGACATTTCTTTTATAGTTGGCATGTTAGGTAGATATCTCAGCAATCCAGGAATGGATCATTGGAAAGCAGCCAAAAGAGTCATGAGATATCTTCAGAGGACTAAGGGACATATGCTCACATATAGGAGATCAGATCAGCTTGAGATCATTGGGTATACTGATTCTGATTTCGCTGGATGCCAAGACAGTAGAAAATCCACATCTGGCTACGTTTTTCTATTGGCTGGCGGTGCTATTTCTTGGAAGAGTGTGAAACAAACTCTAGTAGCAACCTCCACCATGGAAGCTGAATTTGTAGCATCTTATGAGGCATCCAATCAAGCTATTTGGCTGAGAAACCTTGTCACTGGGCTGCGTGTAGTAGGTGGAATAGAAAGACCACTGAAGTTGTATTGTGACAGCAGGTCAGCCGTTTTATTCTCCAACAACAACAGGAGCTCTTCTCGATCAAAACACATTGAGATTAAGTTCTTGGCTGTGAAGGAGAGGGTACAGAGTGGACAGATATCCTTAGAGCATATTGGAACAAACTCTATGATTGCAGATCCGCTTACAAAGACAGTGATACCGAAAGTTTTCCATGAGCACACCGCTCATATGGGTATCGTTTTGTTTGAGACTGTCTAGTTTTAGTGGGAGTTTGCTCTTTATGTATACATTATGTTTTTGAATGCTCTATTTTGTTTTGGATATGTTTTATTATGAAATTTTGTTGAGTACTCATTTTGGTTGATGGTTACACTCTGTATTACTATTATTGTTTTGCTTGATCTCACTTTTGTTGGTGACCAGTTGGAAACAGACATGATGATCACATTGCATGTAGTTTTCATGCTACACTTCTATAATGAATCTATGTCATTTAGGGATATTGGTAATGTAGTTGATGATGAACTTAGTCATGAGATCTATGGCGGATGTTTCTTCAGCTCTTTATCAATATAACTAATGGACGAGATTGTTTTTGGATACCTTGTATGACTGCGTTTGTTGAGCTCATTTTGGTGTATGTATTTTATTTAACATATGTTCGCCCAAGTGGGAGATTGTTGGATTTAATTTTCTATTGTGGGCTTAATATGTAAAATTAAATATGTACAGCAGTCTAATTGTAAAGTCAATTTCAAATGTGGTCTTGATTGTGAATAATTGACTATTGAGGTATCAACTAATTATAGATATTAAGTGTAGAGACCATTATATAATTCCTATTTCGTTAAAGGACCGAAATAGGAATTGTACTAACCCTACAGGTATATAAAGGTCGTGGTCCCCAGAGGAGTTGAATACGATTCAGTTTTACGTTCCTTTCGTATTGCTTCCGCTAAATCGATTCTTCAATTCTCTGGAAGGCTGCAAACCTAATTCTATACATCAAGATCGACGAACAACGATGTCAGGTACGCAACCTTTTCTTATTCAATCTATTTTGTTGAATCTAGTGGTTTGCACGATCTAGGTCATTATTGAATCATTTTGAGATTAATTCTTAACACTAAGCACTTCGATAAAATCTTAAACTGGAATCAAAAATGAGTTTTTTAGCCATTCATGATTGCTTTTTTAAAATTTTTTACAGGAATTCCAGGAAAATAAAACAATACTGAATAAAACTGAAAAAAACTGCAACTTGCAAAAACTACTTCTTGCTTTCAAGAACTCTATATTGCTTTTAACCTCCCTTTCAAACGAGCCAAAAACATCCCAATAATACAACAAACCTTCCTTAACTGTCAAATTATAAAAACGAAATAAATCTCATAAAAAATCAGATTATCTTGCAAAGTGAATATAATTTCCAACAAATATTTGAAAATATAATGACTTAGCATTGCTCCATAATGAAACTCACCCTTTAATGAATCAAAATTATAGACAACATACATTGCTAATAACAATCAAATCAAGATTAAGAGTAATTAATGTATATCTATTAATGAGCTAGAGAATTTATTATATTAGTTAGTATAAAAATAATTATACTCTACTTGGTCAATGTTCAATACATACAATATGCACCTTAGATTGTGAAAAAACCTTATATCTAATATGAACAAAATGATTTAATCTTCTGTGTATAGAATAAACTCTATACATCAAATCATCCATCGGTATAAGATAAAAGACAACAATTATAAATATATCATAAATGATTTATTAAATGTAAATCTCAGTTTCAACAATGAGAAATAATCGTTATACTATTACAAAGGCATATTTAATAGTATAAACTCTATTAGTTCAAAATATGTTTTAGAAAAATCATTACATCATTTACTTCGACCAAGAGCTAGACATCAGACTAATAAAAAAACTAAATTAAAATCAATCTGGTAGTATTGATTAGAAATTAGAATGATTGCTAATCTACAACTCAGTTTTAATTTTTGTCCTCTTATTGTTGAGATTGGAACCAATTGAAACTATCCAGTTTCAATTTTTTTAAAAGACTCGATTTTAATTTTTGTCCTCTTACTATTGAGATTGGAACCAATCAAAATTATCCAATTTTAATTTTTTTTTAAAGAAAAATGATTTGTCGAGATTTGACCCAAGCGAAAGTAGTGATGAAATTGGAAGTTTGAGTTCGCCTGGGGCTATCAAGTGCTAACTCTAATCACCGTATTACAAAGAAAGGGTAGAGGTGAATTGGGTAAGAGGTTAGAATCCATGAAGTGAAAATATAGATGTAGGCTTACTTGGGCTTGGGCCAACCAATTCTAAAAGGTCAGTATTCACCAATTAGTGATCTAGCTCGCCACCCTTATATGCCTTTTGTATATTGGATATTTAGTTGATGTGGGATTCTTAACACTCCCCCTCAAGTGTTACCGGAACTGGACTTCTAATTTACACTTGACACTTAAAATCCTTCCCAGAAATTGAACGGGCCTCGCTGGAACTAAAACATCCAAATGAGAGCCCAAATTGAAACGCAGAGGCAATACTAGTGAATTGAAGAATAACTAAACCGGGTCGGACCTACTCTAATACTATATTACAAATGAAAGGGTAGAGGTGAATTGGGTAAGAAGTTAGAACCCATGAGAATGTAGATGTGGGCTTACGTGGGCTTGGCAACTGATGCTGAAAGGTTAGTACTAACCAATTAGTTAGCTAGCTTGCCATCCTTATATGTCCTTTGTGTATTGGGTATTTAATCGATTTGAGATTCTTAACACACTGGGTTAAAAAGAAAGACTCAATACATAAATTCATCTCCGTACTTTTCACATAAACTCTGTGACACCATTAATTTTCACTTTGACCTATTGAACACTTCAATTGATAAAATAATACTTACTAAATACTTTAATCGATCTGTGAACACCTCAACTTATAGAATTAGATCAATTAAATACTTATTGGATAGTTAAAAAAAATGAAATTAATGTTTCAAAAGTTGTACAAATACATATCAAATCAATATTTTACATATAAAAATCAATAACCTTAAAAAATATTATAATAATCAACTCAAAAGGTATGAAGATAAGACCAAACATCATGAGAAACTTTTCCCTAGCGTAGATATAATATTCAAAACCCATATCTTTTTTTTTAAAAAGCAAAATAAGACTTTTGCATTATGAATTATTAAATGGTAATAAACAGTGCTCCAATTTCATCATATCTTGTTGTGCTCCAATTTTACCATTAAATGTCCAAGTTTAAGTCTCTTAATACGTATTTAGTTACCAAAAATAAAATTTGCCAGTATTACCCTTAATTTCACTTGCAAAATAAGAATGAAATGTTTAGATATATACATAATAGGATAATGAAATAAAAATGGAAAAAAGTGTATTAAAAAGAAAATTGTATATTTAAATCTCTAAATTTATCGAGTTTTTCTCATTATAAATTGATAGACACCTACTTTACCAGACTCTAGTGAAATATAAGGCAACTGAAGGACTCATAGCAAATTGGAGATACGGGCATGATATTACCTGATATCTCTCCCTATATCACTCCAATAACCAACCCTAACCAATGTCTTATATATATTTCAATACCTGACTGAATACATCATTTGATTGCGTAAAAAAGTCTTGTGGCCCCTTATACTTTAGAAATGACCTTGTGGCCTATTAAATTTGTGTTTTTGTGACAATTGCATGCTTGACTAGAGTGATAAAAAAGTTGTGCGCAACACCCGCGGGTGATGTAGAAAATTAGCATTCAAGTGGCAAATAATTTTTCCACGTTGTATCTTATGCTGGAAAAAAAGAAGACTTCTTTTTTTTCTTTTCATTTGTAGTTTCTTTAAATTTTTTTCATTTGCAGATATTTCATGTGTACCAAAAGAATCCCTTCACCATTCAACTTCTGCAAGCCCCAGCTCCTCCACTTTTCCTACCACCTCCTCCATTTCTCCTGTGATCACTGTGTTTCGAATGAATTATAATCTGATTCGATCACTGCTATCACCTCTTTCTTGTTTCAATCGGTGACCACGAGGAGAGGAGCTCAAATACATCAGTTAGCTTCACTTTCTTCTTTTTCTTATCAACATGTCAATTTTTTTTCTCAATTCTAAGCCACAAAAGATTGTCTATCACACCCATTAAAAGATTTTAGTTTTTGAGAGATTTTATATGATTTTAGTTTCTAGATATTGCAATGGAGTTCAATTTTAGAAGTTCTAATTAATTATTTTGGAAAGTTTTTTTTTTTTTTTTACACTTTGAATTTAAGGAATTGAGGTAATTTTGGCTTTCATGCGTTGCATCAACTAAAATTTTTTGTTCATTTCATCTTCATTTTGTGATGTATGGGTTTATCTTCTAGATTTGAATAAATTTTGATGTATTGGTTTGTTATTTTCCAGTCTGCAAATTCTTGTTTTTTGTTTTTGTTTCTTTTATATATAGTTTTCTTCTATGTGTTAATTCAATATTTTTTATTTTTAGTTTTTTGATTTGTTATATATATTGTTCATGTTTGATTTTTTTTTTACCAAGATCTCCACATTTGGTTATTCATGTTGTTTAATATTCCAAACCTGCAAATACAATGTTTCTGCATTTGAAACCAATTGTTTAGGTAAGAGAGATGGTTTGGTAATAAGATGAAAGGAGAGATGAGTTTGGCTTCGTTTGGAAATATCCAGATCCAATATGAATTTGTGGGAAAGGAAATAGAATGAGAGAGAAAAATTAAGTTTTAATTGTGTGTGAATTAATTTAGCAATATAAATACTTTTTAATGTTTTAAAATGCCAATTAGGAATTTTTTTATAGATTCACGCACAGAGAGAAACTTCAAATTCACACGCATTGCTGACTGGATTGATGAGGGTGTACTGTTAGCAATTTTGAAGGTGCCACAATACCTGGATTGATGAGGTATTGTACAGTTTAAGGTGCCACAATGTTACTTTTGAAAATAGAGGGAGCCATAAGACTTTTTGGTGAAAGTTCAAGGGCCAGTATATGTATTCGACCGTCAATACCTCCTTCATGAAAAAGGTTAATGTCTATTCTGAATATTAGTACAATCTCATCATTCTTATTTTCCTAAAGTTGTCATATTTTGAGACCATCAAACTAGCGCGGTGAGCATGGACTGAATAAAAATACAAGATATTCAGATCACTCGCTCGCCTTTCCCACATTGTCCAATAACTCGATATCCCTTACGACGCCATGGAAAAAGCACCCGCTGCAGGACTCGGGGAAACTGATAGGCAGGGAGCTTGTTTGAGAAATTAGTCCACACACCCCCAGATGTGTTAGCATTGGATCCATAGGCAGCGACATTACTCACTCAAGCCTACAACAACTTCGCCACTTAATTACTGATATAATTTACTATAACCAATTTATAAAATGTATGCATATAGAAGATGTCTTTCTTTTTAAACCTATTTTTAGTATAAATACTTTATAATTGGCGCCGTTGCCGGGGACTGAAAGATTATTATATTTTGTGTTTTTATTTTGTTAAAATAGTGTTCTTACCTTTGTGTAGTGTTGTGGTTTCAGGTTTGTGGTAAAATTTGTAGAATTGAAGGAGAATTGAAGTCATTTGGTTTATGATAAGAAGTTCTCAATCTGGTGAAATTCTTTTTGATCCTGAAGTAGAAAAAACAGCTAAACGTTTTGAGGAAATTAGCTAAACAAGCTAATTTGAGTCAAGCCTCATCTGAACGGACGATTACTAATAGTTCAAACAATTCTCCGAGGGAATCAATTTCATATTCAGATTCTGGAATTGATACCATGGCTGCCAGAACCTTGAAAGAATTGGCTACACTAACCTAAATCAGCAACCTTTGTGTATTGAATTTTCTACTTTAGATGTTGCTTTTAAACTATGGACTAATCCATTTGTTGCCTAAGTTCCATGGTCTTTTAGGTGAAGATCCACATAAGCATTTAAAAGAGTTTCACGTGGTGTGTTCCAGCATGAAACCTCAGGGAGTTTTAGAGGAGCAAATTAAGCTTCAAGCTTTTCCTTTCTCATTGGCAGACAAAGCTAAAGATTGGTTGTATTACCTTCCTTCCGAATCTATCAACTCATGGAATGAGATGAAGCGAATGTTTCTAGAGAAGTATTTTCTTACTTCAAAGGCTGCCAACATAAGAAAAGAAATTTGTGGCATTCGACAATAAATTGAAGAGAGTTTGTATGAGTATTGGGAATGGTTCAAAAAGCTTTGTGCAAGTTGCCCTCATCGTCAAATTAGTGAGCAACTTTTGATCCAATATTTCTATGAAGGACTTCTACCAATGGACCGTAGCATGATAAATGCTACTAATGGAGGGGCTTTAGTTGACAAAGCACCGAAAGATGCAAGGAGGCTGATTGCTAACATGGCAGCAAATTCTCAAGAGTTTGGAATGAGAATGGATCACACACCTAAAAAGGTTAATGAGGTAAGTACATCTAATTTTGAGAGACAAATTTCTGATTTAACTTCTTTAGTGAGACAATTGGCTGTAGGGAATATTCAAACTGTTAAGGCATATAGAATTTGTTCTGCTTCGGGTCATGCTACTGATATGTGTCCTACACTCCAAGAGGATGAATTAGTGCAGCATGCCAATGCAGTAGGTAATTTAGGACAACAACAACACAGGTATGACCCCCTATTCTAACTCTTATAATCCAGGATGGCGAGACCATCCAAATTTGAGCTATGGGAATCAACCGGTACAAAATCGATACCAGCAGCAAAGACCACAAGTAACTCAATTGCCTTCCTCTTCCCAAAATCAAGGTATGTCACTTGATGAAATTGTTAAGGCTTTAGCTAATAATACATAACAATTTCAACAAGAGACTAGGAATAGCATTCAGAACATAGAGAAGCAAATTGGTCAATTAGCTTCATCTGTGGGTAAACTTGAAGCTCAAGGTTTCGGTAAGCTTCCATCACAAACAGTGATAAACCCCAGAGAAAATGCAAGTGCTATACTTTTATGAAGTGGGAAAGAAGTTGATAATCAAGTTGTACACGAGTCAAGGAAAAAGAAGCAGCAGGGTGCAAAGGATTGTGGGGTTCCTGAAGTTGAGGTAAATTCTAAACTTAAAGTTAATGATGCTAATAATTATGTTCCTCCATTTCCTAGTAGGTTGGCCAAGACAAAGAAAGAAGAACAAGAACAAGAGATTTTGGAGACTTTCAGAAAAGTAGAGGTTAATATACTTTTACTTGAGGCGATCAAACAAATCCCTAAGTATGCAAAATTCCTTAAAGAATTGTGTACTACAAGGCGCAAGTTGAGGAATAATGAAAAAGTTAGTGTCGGGGAAAATGTGTCAGCATTTTTTCAATGGAAATTACCCTCTAAGTGTAAGGATCTAGGCACGTTTTTCTTCCCACATAGTTCACCATCTAATTTGAGATTTTGTTTCGTATTCTTTGTTTTAGTGATTGAAAGCCATGAATATGAGTAACTAATTTCTCAGTTCAGTTCAAGGCATTCAATTTCCATATGTATAATTGTGAGACCTATTTTTAATTTAAATAATTGTTCTTTGAATATCTGTTGTTTCTTGCAATTAAGGTGTTAATTCTATTAGGTGATTTGCTAAAAAGGCCTATTAGTTAATTATTTGGTAGGATTAAGTGTTATTTCATCTTCATAATCTGTAATTGTTATGAAAGATTGAGTGTTAGTAGCAATTAGGTTTTACTGATTATGTTCCAAGTTTTCAGTAATAATCTAAAGAAACAATAGGGTGGGTTGAATTAAATAATTTATGCTTTTTAAATTATTGTTCAAATTTAACTGCTTCCTGTCCTTAATGCTTTTATTAGATTGAAAAGGATTGCTTAATACCTGCTCATTTAATAATTAGAGTTAATAAGTGTGCTAGGCTCAAATTAACTGTAATAGGGAAGTCAGGGAATTTATCATGCTTGTTGGTAAGATTTAGTTAAGTATTCAAAGAGTAATTCATTCAAAATTTGTCTGTGATCATTTATACATTAGATTATAAATTGCCTTGAATTGAATGTTTATTAGATTGAGTTCCAATTTAAGTTTAATAGTCAGTTTTATTTTGATTTCTTTAAGTGAATTTTCAAAAGCCAACCCACCTTTTTCTCTTTACAAAATATCACAAAATTTAAGATTTCAGTCTCTAGGGTTCGACCTTTTTCTCTTTACAAAATATCACAACATTTTTCCTTTGGCCAGAGAGGAATACTTTTATTAAAACAGTAAAGGCTCAACAACAATCATAGATGAAATCTAATTTGGAGGGGAATTCCAAACCTGAAGACCCACACTCAAAATAAGTCATTCTTATAACACCATGGACAGCCCTATTTGCTTGTCCGTGAATTCAAATACAGTCGGCATTTAGCCAAAATTTATATAGTCTTTTGGAAGTTAATGTGTAAAAGTTTATTTCCTGCATAGCATATTGAAAATTTAGTGTTACATGATCTTAACATGGTAGATTTACTTTTTTTTTTTTTTTTTTTTTCAATAAGGATTCAACATTTAGAATCAGATTATAAATAAGAATTTCGTTTTATTTATGCTTTTTCTAATCAAATATGAATCAATTGCCTTTCACTGTGGTAATGGGTTTAATATTGTGTATCAAAGCTTACTCGTAATACTACCTAATCTTTAATTTAAATAGAAATAGAAATAGAAAAAGAAAATAAATTAAATGCTACGTGTAATTTTTGAAATTTAAAATATGAGATCTTATTTGCTATTCAAGTGAATTTCATTTGCTTTAGACCCGTTCAAACTTCAACTTTCATAGGTGAGTTTCAAGGTTTGGAAACAATTGGATAAAAGGAAAAACTCGGTGTATGAATTTATTCATATATTTAAATAATTATTAGTCTTTTTATGTGTGCATTGCATGTTGACTATACTTGATACATACTCATTCAATCTTTTATGTCATTACTTACTTTTATTTATTATTTATACTCATTTTTATTTTTAATATTAAATATTGATTATAATTTTTATCTTGTATTATTTAGATTTTTATAATTTTAAAATAAAATTTCATATGAAATTAATATAAATATAGTGATTAATTAATAAAACAGCAATAAGTATATGCACACACTTTAATTCAATATACATCATCATTTATCCAAAATTCATATATGTACAATTTTACAATACCACTTAAAAAATACATTTCAATATATATAGATATAAAAATAAAATATTATATATAATTTAAAATTAAACTGTTTGTCATCCTACACAAACATATTCATTTATTTAAAAATAAATAAAATTTAAAAAGTAAACATTTAAAAATTTTGAAAAGATTAATTATGTATTATTTTATTTGAAAATTTATATTCATTTATTTAAAAATAAATAAAATTTAAAAAGTAAACATTTAAAAATTTTGAAAAGATTAATTATGTATTATTTTATTTGAAAATTTATTTTATTAAGAGACTATCAAAAATCTCATTATTGTCCCTCTATTTCATATTTATATATAATATAAAAAATGATTTTTTGATTAAATGGAAATATTTTTAACAATTCAATAAAAAAAATGGTAATAATCATTTAAAAACCTTTATAGATTGGATTGGTGTTTGAGTATACCCATGACCGAATATAAACAAGTCTTGTCTTAAATAAAATTGAGAAAAACATTTCCAAGCACTCAGTGTGGATAAACATGTGTCAAGCTTATCTAATAAAGACATGCGATGCGATAAATAAGGGACTGACGTCATTTAACTAAAATAATTGAACATCTAATAATAGATGATGACAAAATTTTGAAGTGACAATTAATTATTGACTTGGTAATTGATAGGTACATATACGAGGTGTTGACAAGTAATATACCTAAACCACCATGACTTGAACTTATTTATGTGGTTATAGGTTCAAGTTTCCAGAACAATATTTCTAATACTTAAATGGGTAGATGCAAGCAGGATACCTGTGTGCATCCATGGCTAAATTCATTTAATGTAGTACATAATGGATAACGATATTTAAAAACTCAAACTTATATAAAATTAGTCGACAAACCACGTTTCGCACGTGGATATTTAAATATTTATTTTAATATTTGTTGTAGTTTATTATATTATTATTTTTGAAAAATTATTATAAATTATCAAATTATTAAGAAAAACAATGAAAACTCTATTTAAAATAATTTAATAATGGGTAATATCAAAATAATTTGTGTTAAAGAAAATTATGGCATTTTCTGTAATAGCATGACATAACCAAAGCGATTGTGTCTTTAAACATAACCAAAGCGAAAATTCAAAAAAAAAGTATTTTTTTTTAAATGCAGGAAAATAGGCTAAACCTGAAAATAATCAAATAAATAATATACAGCAATTGTTGAGGGATGAACACAGCCAAAGCTTCTCCAATATCATTCCTCATAGTCATAAAAAAAAGATGCAAAATCTTGATAAAAGAGATGAAGAAAGCAAAGGAAAATTATGATGAGAAAGAAAAACAAAGCAAACCGTGAAGGATAACACATTACCTAAATATCAGATATAGCTAGATTTTAGGTTTATTCAAAAGTTAAGATAGCTGATTATATTGGATAATTAGATTAGATTAGCTTTCATTAATATATATTAAATATTATATTGAAATAAATTAATTAAGTTTGCCAATCAAAATACGGGAAAATAAGAAAAAACTTAAAATTTAAAAAAAAATAGAATGTTGAATGGAGAGAACGCCTTCAAAATTCTTTTTGATTTAACTTTCGTGTGTGTATATATATATATATATATATATATATTTGAACCTGTCATGGATAATTTTACAAACCATAATCATCCCAACCCTATTTCTAATTATTTGAATCGGGAATAAACAAATCAAGTACCGCAAAATACCATTGGAGTTCCTTATTCAAATGCAAATTAAGTATTTTTAATTAAAATATAAAAAATAATAAATCCATTAAGACCACTAACTTCTCAACTTGTTGATGATAGAAAAATCATACAAGGGAAACCACAAAAAACGCATATGCATAATATACAGGTAAAACCATAGAGGTACAAAAGTATAAATCAAAGTTATGGAATCATAAATAACTCTTAAGCAAACGAAATCAACACTTATTTTGATTTTACTTCCACGCAATATTTTCTACACCAACAGCACCTGCTTTATCGAAAACACACTATTTTTCTCTACAATCTTCTATTGTGTGACCTAAACTATTTCTTTAGAACTGTCTGTATGAATAAACGGCTATTAAGAGGGAAAACGAAAATAATAATAAGAGGGAAAACTAAAATAATAAAAAGACTAATGTTTAGGTTTAGTCTAAACGTCTCTTATATATTTTTTCAATTAAAGTTAATATTAATAAAAATAATTTATAAATAAATAAATAAATAAATATATATATATAGTCACGTATTTCAATATTAACATTGCATTTAATTAACCTCTTAATTAGTTTTAAATAATACAGACACAATAAGGATCCACAATCATAAAATTAATAAGGCTACCTCATAATAATAATGTATTTATACAACTAGTAAAGTATTATTATAATAAATTATGAATTATTCCACTAAAAATTCATAATTGAACTCCTTATTAATTTCAAATCTCCTAACATTAAAATATGGGAAAAATTATTATTTCGACCCTATATATTTGAAAATATAACTAATCCATCCCTTTATTTCAAAAAATGCATTTTGTAGTCCCTTAGTTTTGTGTCGGTTAAATTATTCCGTCCTTCCGTCCTAATTTAACCCTTTTCACCGTTTATTCAATAAGAAAAGACCTAAATAACCTTATAGTAAAAGAACAAAGCGAAGACAAAAAAAGGAGAAAACAAAGCCGTTTATTCCTCCCTCCCTCTCTCTCTCTCTCTCTCTCTCTCTTTCAACTGTGTCAAACGAAGATGTTGAAGCCGAACTGATCGAGTCGTAGAAAGGCGTCACAGGAACTCGTTCGTGTCGTCGAGCCAATGGATTGGCGGAGTGGATGTCCGATAGCACGTGACACAGAGGACTGTAGCGTCAGCCTCGCAATCTCCATCTCCATCTTTTTCTTTACTTCTATCGCAGCAATTTTCCAACTCATAATCTGAGTCTATTTCCACTACCGGGCACCTCACGTGTTATATGTACACACTGTCTCTCATTCTTGTTAGCTATTTTTTCATTTCGTTTTGCATATTGATCCTCTACTTCACGTTAATTTTTCAAAAAAAAAAAAAAAAATCTCATATTTTTCAGGTTTGCTTCATATCTGCCAGATCTTTCTTTCAACTATTAAATGAGCTTTCTTCTACTCTAACATATTCACTTTCTTCAAACTTATTCTTCAAATCAAAACCCAAACCTAAAATTGATTCTCTCTCCTCAAACTTGATTCTTCAAATCAAAATCCAAAATTAATTCTTGATTTGTTGAATTGTTATTTACCCAGTAAAAGAGTTGCTCAATTGTTACCCAACAATTTTTTTTTTTTTTTTACTTGAAATCTCAAAAGTGGCATTATCATGAGGGCTCTTGAGCAAAGTGGATGGAGCTTCAATTGAATTTTATCACGGAACAAGATTATCGGTTCCTCTTTACATCGTCAGTATTTGTTGCTTTTTGTGTGTTAGGGGTACTTTTGTCTTTATCTTCTGTTCTCTTTCTTCAGATTGATATTTTCTTATGGAATAAACCGAAAAATGGGCTTAATTAAGATTGAAGGACGGAATAATTTCACGGAAAGAAAATCAAGGACTACAAAATGCATTTCTTGAACAAAAGGATGGATAAGTTGTATTTTAAATCATACAGGGAAGAAATAGTAATTTTTCCTAAAATGTATAAATTTTTCCTGTCAAAATTACAAATACTTGTCAATTAAATTAAATTACCGACTATTTAATTTAATTGAAAATTTAATTCTTCAAAAATTTCACTTAACTTATTTAATACGTCGGATACAAAACTAATAAATTTCTCAAGAGGTATCATCAATTTTTATACCGAGACGCGGACTATTAATAAATTGATATTTCATAATGTAAATTATGATTGACTAATTCAATGAGTTTATTACTTAGGTGTTGAAGCCACCAAATAAATCTCGTACAAAGTTAAAAATTAACTGTAGAAAATGGCGAGCAAGGTCAAATCCACAAAGACTAGACATTGATAATATTCTTTTAAAAACCAAAAAAAATTAATAAAAACAATATAAGGGAGGGGTTTTTAATTGCAAAAGCTGAATTTAAAGTAAATGAAACAAAAAAAAAAAAAAAAGAGAAAATCAATTAAAGAAATAATTCTAGCCAAATGTCATCTCTATGCTAGTTCAATAGTATTAATCATGGATGCGGTTATTAACTCACTAATCAAATCAATAAATCGGTTACAATTATCAAAAATGCTTTTTGAGTAAACAACACAAGTTATGAATAATCCTTTACTAATAAATAACCCTTGGCACGCATCTAGGATTCAATTTATTGAAAGCATTAGAAATGAACAAGACCCAATTCTAACTAATAAATCACAAACATAGTTTATTCAAATTAGATTATTCACCTCCTTAATATAACTTAAAAATCTAGTTCTTGTCAAGTTATATCATTTGCTACAAATGTTAACTTCAAGCAATCAATTACGGGTTTGATCTAATCAACTAGCTTTTTATTTTTCTAATTAACCAGCTTTTTATTTTTCTAATTAACCGAATAACTGGCTATGTTATCTAGTTAAACAGTATAATAAACATCCACCAACAGAAACCAATGAGTAAAGGAAGTAAATCAATATTGAAGAATTAAAATGAACAAGAAAAAGAATAACAAGATCTCACAACACTATTGTAGAACTAAGCACTTGGATGAAATCTTAAACTGGAATCAAAAATGAGTTTTTTATCTGTTCATGGCTGCTTTTTTTTAGTTTTTTTACAGAAATTCCAGGAAAATAAAACAAATACTGAATCAAACTAAAAAAAGACTACAACTCCCAAAAACTACTCTCCGCTTTCAGGAACTCTATATTGCTTTTAACCTCCCTTTCAAATGAGCCAAAAGCGACCCAATAATACAGCAAACCTTCCTTAACTGTCAAATTATAAAAAGGAAATAAATCTCATAAAAAAATCAGATTACCTTGCAAAGTGAACATAATTTCCAACAAATATATGACAATATAATGACTTAACAAATTCTTCCACACTTATCACTTGCTTGTCCTGAAGCATTAGCTCAACACTCAATTCATTAATCAGTTCAAAAGGAAAATCACCCAACTTTTCACAACCTTTAAAACTATTCTTGGAAAAACAAACTTTAATACAAAGCAAAGATAACACAATTAGCATATCTGAAATCCACAAACAATAAAAGAGTTGAATTTAAATTCTTTTAAACAAAAAGAACAAGGCTTGAGCATTCTCATAAAATACATGCAATCAAAGTTTCATATGAATTAAGCCACTGCTTGAAGAATAATTTATCAACTTGCCAAGTCACAAAGCCTTACACAAAAGCATACAATAAACAAGAATAGAGGTGCTAGAATTTTATTATTTTTAGAGCACTTTTTGGCTTGCTTGAAAGTCAATAGCCTTTTGGGGCGAGGGCCAATATTTGTGATACCCACACCCTGCTACTTGGATTCACAAACTCAGTGGCTACTAGCTCTACTCTTATCCATTACCAGACAGTGGAGTAAAAATGTAATTGGCTTGTGCTCTTTATTCAGATAAGAATAGACTGATTCCTTTTTTTTAGCAACCTCAAATTTAGCAGTCAAACACATAATGCCCTTTTTTTTTTTTTTTTTCCTAACAGATTACATAAATATTCTAAGTGCAATGGTTATGTATTTTATCAAGAAAATTTAAGCATTTATCTTCTTTTGATTCAAGCCTCCAAAATTTATGTCAAAAGGAATAACTAAATTCAACAATTTATTCAATGTGGACAAGAGACAACAGCTAACCAAGTTAAATTCACTAAACTAATCAAGAATGTCCGTCAAGATAATTAAAAGATCATTCTAAGTCAAGATAAAAATTCCTAAAAACTGATTCAATTTTTAAACAAGAATTAAAATATGGAATTCATCAAAATCTATCACCAAGCATCAACTCAAGGCAAATATAGACAATACCCAATAAATTTTTAACCAAACAACCAGCAATAATTAGGCAAATCCCAAAATAATTAGAATAAAACATTCAAGTTCTAAATCATTTAAGCTATAAATCCTTTTCCCCCACGCTTAATCTCACATTGTCCCAGTGTGAAATCAAAACAAGCATTTCAATGCAAGGAGAGAAGGAAAAAAAAAAAAAGAAATAAAATAAAAAAAAATTAAGGGCAAGAAAACGTCCCTAAATCATTGGATTTCTTGCGATCTGGAGTTGGATCACAGTTGGATCGGGGCAAGGCATGACTGTCGTTTGGTACAGATTTATTGGACGTCGCTTCATAGTAGCTCTGTTATTAGTGGAGAGAGACTATTCATGGCCGATGATCGAAAAGATGAAGAAAAAATCATTGCTGCGAGAGAGTAAAGGCGAGTTGAGAGGCTGAAGTCTGATGGCGATAACGGGAGGAGAGCAAAGGTTTGTGGTTTTACCCATATGAATAAAATGCTGTCATATTTAGCATAGAGAGTTAAATGAAAATAACCAAATAGTCCCTGCAAATATCTAGACTACTCCTCACGGGGCTCCTCAAAAATTAACCACCATTAAAGTTCAACTCCGTAAATTCACACATCTCTGCTCAAAATTGAATCAAAACACAGAGTGAGGGAAAATTATTGGGAGAAGAAGACTGAAAAAAATTAAAAACTAAAAATAAATAAATAAATAAATAAAATAAAACACAACACAACATAACAATAAAAAATAAATAAAAGAACACAGAAAATAAATTGAAGTGCCATCGTTTTATGTCTTAGGCTAGACCTTCTTCACTCTTAAGCTTCAACAACAGGGGTCTCTAAAGAGATTTCCTCTGTTCCAGGAGACTGAAATCCCTCATAAAATGGCTTCAAATGATGCCCATTAACGTTGAAGATCTTGTTAGTTTCTAAACTCTAAACTTCCACTGTACCATGAAGAAAAATATTAATAACCACAAAAGGTCCAATCCATCTTGACCTTAATTTGCTAGGAATAACTTCAACCCTCAATGATAAAGTAAAACTTTTTGGCCAATAAAAATTGTTTTCTTGAAATTAAAATGTCATGAAAAGCCTTAGTTTTCTCCTTATAAATACGAGAGCTTTCATATGCATCATTTCTAATATCTTCTAGCTTCTGCAATTCCAACTTTCTCTCACCAACAACACTCATCTCCATATTGCATTTTTTTATAGCCCAATAAGCTCGATGCTCTAACTCTACAAGCAAATGACATGGTTTTCCAAATACCATTCGATAAAGGGAGATGCCTATAGTTGTCTTATAGGCCGTGCATACGCCCATAGAGCATCATCCAAATGCAAACTCCAGTCCTTTCGGTTAAGACTCCCTATTTTCTCTAGAATTGACTTAATTTCTCTGTTTGATACTTTGGCTTGCTCGGTTGTCTGAGGATGGTAAGTAATAAAGTTTGATGAGTGACTCCATATCTCTTGAGAAGAGCTTCTATTGTCTTGTTACAAAAATGAGTTCCTCGATCACTGATGATAGCTCTCGGTGTCCAGAACCTAGCAAAAATGTTAGACTTGATAAAATCTGAAACAGTTTTAGCATTATCAATTCATGTAGCTTTAGCTTCCTCCCACTTTGAAACATAATCAGCAACAAGTAATATGTAACCATAACCAAAAGAAGAAGGAAAAGGACCCATGAAATCGATTCCCACACATCAAATATTTCACAAATTAGAATGGGATTAAGAGGCATTTGATCTCTATGTCCTATATTTCCAGTCTATTGAGAATTAACACAAGACTTACAAAAAGTATAGGAATCACAAAACAAAGTTTGCCAATAAAGTTCACATTCGAGAACCTTAGATGTTGTTTGCTTGGGTCCAAAATGACCTCCACAAGCAAATGACAAAATTTAAGAATGGACTTAACCTCTTTATTAGAAACACACCTTCTAATAATCATCAAACTTAGTTAATTCATCAAGTAATGATCCAGTAGCTAAGGAATTGACTATATCAGCAAACCAGGGAATGCTATCATGTAAAGAAAAGAGATACTCGTCGGGAAATTAATCATTCAAAGGTAGTGCTACTTTCAATAATGGTAGTAGGTAGACCCCTTTTTGTCTTTAATTTCCAAATCAAACTCTAGCAACAATAAAATCCATCTTATCAGCCTCGGTTTAGCTTCTTTCTTCTTCAATAAATACCGCTAAGCTGTATGATCAGAAAACACAATAAACTTAGTGCCAAGTAAATAAGAACGAAATTTTTCTAAAGCAAATACAATAGTTAATAGTTCTTTTTCCGTTTTAGAGTAGTTGCATTGAGCACTATCAAGTGTCCTAGAAGCATAGTAGATGAGATGAGGTTCTTTGCCAATTCTTTGCCCAAGGACAACCCCTATGGCGTGATTGTTAGCATCGCAAATTATTTCAAATGGAAAATTCCAGTTTAGAGCTTGAATAATAGGGGCTGAAATTAGCTTTTCTTTGAGTATGTCAAATGCTTGATTGCAAGCTTCATCAAACTCGAAAGTTATATCCTTTTGCAAGAGTCGACATAAGGGTTAAGTGATCTTTGAGAAATTCTTGATAAACAGCCGATAGAAACTTGTATAACCAAGAAAAAATGGACTTCTCGCACATTCACAGGGTAAGGTAAAGACTTTATAACATCTATCTTTGCCTTATCTACCTCAATACCCTCTGCAGACACAATATGTCCCCAAATAAGCCCTTGTTTAACCATAAAATGACATTTTTTATAGTTAGAACTAGTGTAGCCTCTAAGCATCATTTTAAAACTTTTGTAAGATTTTCCAAAAACTCACCAAAAGAATTAACATATACTGTAAAGTCATCCATAACAACTTCTATGATATTCTCTACATAATCTGAAAAGATGCTTACCATACACCTTTAGAATGTGGCGGGGGCATTGCAAAGCCCAAAGGGGCATCTGCCAATAAGTGAAAGTTCCAAACAGATAAATAAATGTTGTCTTCTCTTGGTCTTCCGGTGCAACTGGAATCTGATAGAAACATGAATATCCATCAAGACAACAATAATGAGTTCTACAAGCAAACCTTTCAAGCATTTGGTCGATGAACGAAAGTAGGAAGTGGTCATTTCTAGTTGATGCATTTAATTTTCTGTAATCAATGCAAACCCTTCATCTGTTTTGAACTCGGGCAGGTACCAACTCACCATCAATGTTCTCTACCACGGTGATACCCATTTTCTTAGGTACTACCTGAATCGGACTCACCCACTTGCTATCCAAAATCAGATAAATAACACCAACATCCAAAAGCTTTACTATTTCTTTCTTGACCACCTCCATCATAGGTGGATTAAGACGCCTTTTTGCTTCTCTTCTTGGCTTGTTGTCTTCCTTTAGCAAGATCTTGTGCATACATGTGGATGAGCTTATCCCTTTTATATCCGCAATGGTCCATCCAATTGCACTTTTATATTTTTTTTAGAACCTGAATTAACCTCTCTTCTTCCTCCTTAGTGAGTTTATTAGAAATTATTACTGGAAGGGTGTCTCCTTGGCCCAAAAATACATATTTTAAATGTTGGGGCAACGACTTTAACTCCAATTTTGTTGCTTGCAAAATAGAGGGTAGAAGAGTAGGGTGAGATTTCGGTAAGCTAGAAAGAGGGCCATTGCTCACCTTGGGTCCTTGCATCTCCAATGCAAATACTACTTCCCACAACTCATCTTCAATCACAAACTTCTTTTCAAGTTTACAAAGTTTGTCCGGGTATAAATCATTACATAGCACAACTTTAAGCTTGTCATCATTACTTAAACAAATGTTTTTTCAGTAAATGGTTCAATAACATCTATGCTGAAAACAGAAGAAATATCATTTGGAGATTTCATGACATCATAAACATTAAATTTAATCACCTCACCATCAAATTCCATGGTCAATGTTCCATTATACACATCTATCTTTGTTCTAATGGTGCTAAGGAAAGGCCTTCCAAGTAAAATATTAGATGAAGTGAAGGATTTATCATCTTCCATATCCAAAACATAAAAATTAGCTGGAAAAATTAAACCATTAACTTGTGCTAAAACATCTTCCAACACTCACTTGGGGTATACTACTGATCTATAAGTAAGTATAATAACGACCTCGGTTTCTTTTAAAGGACCAGTGTTTAATGATAAATAAATTGAAAAAGACATTACATTTGTTGATGCTCCTAAATCACACATAAGACTTCTATCCCTACATTTTCTATTTTGCAAGATATGGCAAACATGCCTTTGTCTTTGCACTTTTAAGGTAAATTACTTTGAAGGATAGCGGAAATATTTTCTCCCATATTTATTTTCTCATATCCATTTAATTTCTTTTTATTAGTGCACAATTCTTTAAGAAATTTTGCATACCTAGGTATTTGCTTGATTGAATCAAGTAGGGAAACATTCATCTTCACTTTTCGAAATATGTCAAGAAATTCATTCTCTACTTTTTCCTTTTTAGACTTGGCAAGTCTTTGAGCAAAAGGAGGTTGAAATTTTAGAATTTTTGGCTTTTCAGGTGCAACGTCACTAAGTGGCTCGATTATCTCCACTTCCTCCTCCGGTACCAAGCTATGCTTGCATTTCTTTTCGGCTAAAATTTTTAGCTCTTTACCACTTCTCAAAGTAATTGCACTTGCATTTTGTTTTGGGTTCATAATGGTTTGAGATGGCAATTTTCGTTGAGACTCTAACTGGCCCAATGAAGTGGCTAATTGGCTAACTTAGTTCTCCAAATTTTGGATGCTTATTCTTGTCTCTTGTTGGAATTGGACGGTGTTTGTTGCAAGTGTTTTCACAATTTCTTCAAGACACATACCTGAAGAGCCTTATTCATTTTGAGTTGGTCTATTTTGAAATTTGAAGGTCTAGGTCCACAGCTGAAATTTGGATGGTCTCGCCAGCTTGAATTATAAGTATTTGAATACGGATCATATTTCCGCTGAGATGGACCTGGAAAATTTCCAGGAGCATTGGCTTGTTCTTGACCATCTTCTTGTAAAGTTGGACACATGTTTGTAGGATGTCCAGTATAGGCACCAATTCGGCTTATTTTCACCCGTGGTACGTCAACTATAGGTCATATCACTCTATCGTTCCTAAACTTCAATCTGTCACTTAAAAATCCCTCAATTATTATTTGAATAACATAAAAATATTTTTTCCTATGGTCAGCAAGTTAAAACTGATGTAGAGGGACCTTAAAATGTGTATTTCACAAATCCCAACCAGTGACACTCCTCTTTTTCTTTTTTTCTCATTCTTTCACAGCTTCTTTTATCATTTAATTCTCTTTATTTTTAATTAGGAAACAATTTTATTATTAAAGAATTATAAATTTATGATTTAATTATGTGATTAATTTTATTGTGAGATAAATACTTTAAAATTAAGAATAAGCATTAAAAATTAAAAATTTAAATTTTACTAATCCTTCTTTCCATTTTATTTTTTATTTTTACAAGTATCCTTGCACTAATATTGGCTACTTTTCTTTTTTAGAAATATAATTAATTTCTTAACACTCTAATATATTAATATTTAATTAACTTATTATTAATAATTTTTTATTCAATTCTTTATAGAAGTGACATCTATTATTAATATAATTATTCAAATTATATTAATTAATTTTTCTTAATTTTTATGGAAACAGAAACATGCATATTTTGTGGAATGGAGGGAATAAATAACAAAATATTTTTAATTTCTTTTAGCAAATGTATTAATATTCTAAAATGAAGATTGTGTGGATAAAAAAATATTATATGTTGAACTTAATTAATTGAAGTTTGTTCTAAATTTTGACATTATATAATAGAAAAGGATAAATTAAGTAAAAAACATGTCAACTTATGTTAGCTTTTTTATTCAATTATAATTGTTTAGTTAATGTAGAATTTTTTGTTCAGTTGTTTAATCTGTTTATGTCAGCTTTTGACTGACTTATGACTAGAAACCGGTGAAATATATTTTTATGTTACCCCAATAATAGTTGAGGAATTTTTAAGTGATAAATTGAAGTTGAGAGATAGGAAAGTGATAGGGCTATAGTTCGGGACGACAAGTGAAAATAAGCCGCATAAATCCCACAAGTTTTAACTTGTTGCCCATTACCTACAACCAAATTCTGAACCAAAGATGTCAGTTGGTTAATTCTGAAACATTTACCTCATTAACAAGTCTTGTAGGTTCTTGACGAGACCCGAATTGTTGAGAATTGGCAGCCGTAGTAAAAATTAATTCTCTTGTGACTTGAATTGCTCCACCACTGGCTGCATCCATCACTTGCCTCTCCCAGTACTCATATAAAGTTTCATTATCCTTTTGTCTACTCCCACAGATATCCCTCCTTATACTGGCAGCTCGTGAAGTAATGGATCCGGAAGACAAATAAAATAGAAATTTCTTGGCTGCATCAGGTAAAGACAATGGAAAAGCTCTCGATTTAATTTGATCTTTAGATATTCCTTCAGGTTTCATTGTAGGCAAACTATATGAAACTCCTTCAAATGTTTACGAGGGTCTTCGTTTGGCAATACTTTAAAAGTGGGTAATAAATGAATTAAACCCGACTTGAGTTCAAACACTGCCTCCGAAGCTGGATATGTGATGCAAAGAGGCGGTTGATTAACAAGAGGTGTTGCTAATTCCCTCAAAGTCATCTCTTTCACCATCTCTACTTCTGGTTCAGATTTACTTGAAGTTTCAGAAGTTTCAGAAACAATGGCTTCTCCAGGTGTTGAGGTATTTGGTAGAGAAGATTTTTTTTTTTTCTTGTTTCGCTTCTTTTCTCCATCATTTGGCGGTCTTCTTTATCTCATCTCAGCGTCATATTGGAGTGAGTTCACTTGTACGATCAGATATAGTCATGAAAAAATATAAATAATTAGCGGCGGTCCCCACGGCGCCAAAATTTGATAGGTGTTGAAGCCATCAAATAAATCTTGCTACCAAGTTATAAATTAACTGTAGAAAATGGTGAGCAAGGTCGATTCCATAGATACTAGAGATTAATAATATTCTTTTAAGAACCAGAAAAATTAATAAAAACAATTTAGGGGAGTTTTTAATTGCAAAAGCTGAATTTAAAGAAAATAAAACAACAATAATAAAAAAAGAGAAAATCAATTAAAGAAATAATTCCAGCCAAAGGTCATCTCTGTGCTAGATCAATATGTTGATTATGGATGCGATTACAAACTTACTAATCAAATCAATAAATTTGTTACAGTTGTCAAAAATGCTTTTGACAATTTTATCTTTTCGTAAAATTTGATTAAAGAACACAACATGTTATGAATAATCCTTTACTTACAAATAACCCTTGACATGCGTCTAGGATTTAATTTATTGAAAGCATTAGGAATGATAAAAACCGATTCTAACCAATAAACCACAGGTGTAGTTTTTTCAAATTAGATTATTTACCTCCTTAATATAACTTAAAAATATGTTTCTTGTCAAGTTATATCAATTGCTATAAATTTTAACTTCAAACAAACAATTACGGGTTTGATCTAATTAACTAGTCTTTTATTATTTTAATTAACTGAATAACTGGCCATGTTTTCTAGTTAAACAGTATAATAAACATCCACCAAAAGAAATCAATGAGTATAAAAGGTAAATCAATATTGAAGAATTAAAATGAATAAGAAGAAGAATAACAAGGTCTCACAACATTATTGTAGAACTAAGCACTTCGATAAAATCTTAAACTGGAATCAAAAATGAGTTTTTTAGCCATTCATGATTGCTTTTTTAAAATTTTTTACAGGAATTCCAGGAAAATAAAACAATACTGAATAAAACTGAAAAAAACTGCAACTTGCAAAAACTACTTCTTGCTTTCAAGAACTCTATATTGCTTTTAACCTCCCTTTCAAACGAGCCAAAAACATCCCAAT